>NW_007577969.1:352518-359292 GCF_000690725.1 Stegastes partitus
CACTCTGTCATACTGTATGTACGGATGCATTTCTTGTTTTCTTGTCTGATCTTGGATGTTTTCCTGACTCGCATTAGCAGACAGGTGCACTTGTATACCTGCAGGCGTTTTGACACCTCACACCAAGGTGGTCCGCTTTCACTTCACATCAAGGCCACAAACCGTATTCATTTGGACACTTATCCAGAGGTGGGAGTTGCACTATTAAAACGTGTACTTCAAGCTGTTCTTTGGGGCTTCGTCCTGCCAGCTCGAAATGGAAAGACCCCCCTTTGATGCACTGCAATTTCATTCCAGGCCCCCTCTGGGGATTTGGATGAACGCTCTCTGAAGGTTAAAGTTTTGGCTGCATTACATACTAGATGATTTACCTTTACCATCTGATGTCTGCGGCTCTCCGCTCTCCACTGGCTGTCACTCCCCGTTAATGCTGCTTCACTGGATGGCTGGCCATTGTCCTCAGGCGGCAGTGCTGCTGGCAGCTGCGCTCAGATGGAAGAGAGGACCAACATATCGCCGTTAGGGCCACTGTGAAGGCTTGCAATTGGTTCAAAAGGAAACAAAAGAATATATCCAACAGCATAACATACAGGCGGAATGTGTATTGTAAGAGAAAACATAAATGAGGTAAAAAGACGGATAAATGCATGCATAGACAGAATGAAACAATAAAATAGTAACAGACAACATACAAGAAGGAGAATTAACACTAAATCATCATTGCATATGATACACCAAAACCAAAGACCCAAAGACAAAGAGCTGTGTTTTTCCAACAAGTGGGAGGAAGGGTGAAGTGTGATCATAGTGATGCATATTTACCCTTTTCAGAGTTTTATTTAATGTAGTGCACATAAAACTGGATATTTTAAACTGTAATAAAGTTAAAAAAAAATACAAAAATAAATAAATAAATAAATAAACAAAATAAAATAAACAACCAAATGAAATCAAATATAGAAAAATAATGACAAATGACTTAAAGAAATAATGTTTGCAACCAAATGAAATAAAATAAACAAAAGTGAAATAAAATAAACAAGCAAATGAAATTAAATAAACAAAAATGCATTAAAATAAACAAAAATCTAATAAAAGATGGACATGTGAAGCAGCAAACCACCTACTATAATCCCTCGTACATTGAAAACCTAATTGGTAATATAATGGATATGACTGCCAACAATAAATAGAAAATAAAATGAAAAAACAAAATAAACAACACTAAAATAAAGTAAATAAAAACAATAACAAATAAAACTGAAATAAAATAAACAGCCAAATGTCACCAAAATAACAAAAAGAAAATAAACAACACTATAATAAAGCAAACAACTAAATGAAATAAAATAAAGTAATAAACAAGACTTAAATAAAACAAAAAACCAAAAGAAATACAATAAACAACCAACTGAAATAAAATAAGCAAAAATAAAATAAAATAAACAAAAATGACATGAACAATCAACTATAATTAAATACACAAACATAAAATAAAACAAGCAAAAATGAAATAAAATAAACAAAAATGAATTGAAATAAAGAGCCAAATAAAATACAAGAAAATAAATAAAAATAAAATAAACAACTACATAAACCATTGTTTACTATTTGCCGAGCTCTGGGGTATATTTTTCCATCTGACCTGTGTGAACTCATCATCTCGTGGACCACAGGGTGTGTCGAAGTTGGTCTTTGGTGCCCCCAAGTGTCTACAGAGAAAAGTGCATGAGAAAGACTCAAACTTATTAGCTGTTTGTACTCACCTGTTGTATACACCACAGTGCTGGTTAAATTAGTGTCATTCAGTATCTACTGTCTCAGCTTTTATAGCATTATAAGATATTTACTGAAGGCTTTTGTGTGTATTTTGTCCAACATGAACTTTGTATGAACCTCAGCATAATAAATTGAACTTGAACACTGGTCAGACTGGGCAAAAGTTGGGTTATGTTTAGTCAACATATTGCCACAATAAAAAAAATAAAAAGAAGAAGAAGAAAAAAGGGAATTTTCCAAAAAATAATAATATACAGGGTCTAAGATTTATCTTAGTTGGATCAATTTTCTGAATTAATAATACCGAAGGATATAATCTTTACATTTTAATGTGTCAGTAAATTTGTATAATAAAGTGTAGTGTAGGGTCTAAAATGTATTATTTTATTAGTCAGGCACATTTGCATAATTCATAATAGTGTAGGGTCTGAACATTAACATTTAAGGAAGTTAATTTAAATTGTGTTTTCTATGTTCTTGCAGGGTCTTAACCTTAGTTTTTAAGTTAGTCAGGCAAATTTGCAAGTATTAACAATTCTGTAGAGTTCAAACCTTGGGATTTAATTTAGTTAGGTACATTTTGTGTTTTAAAACTTTACTTGTGTCAGGTTTTAACCTTAATATTTAAAGTACACAAGTGAATTCGCCTACAAAATAATACCGAAGGGTCCTACTAAGCTTGTAAGACACATTAGTTAAGAGAGATAGAGTCGTTCATCTGATTTCTCCACTGGAAACCACTTTAACTCAACAGCTTTGGTTTAAATAAATAAAGTTAACTTCACTTAACTCAGATTCTTTACTCCTTGGCACACCCTCAGCATTTCAATAAAGCTGCAAGTCGAAATAATAACTGTTTGGTAATTAAAAACTCCGTTTAATTTTTTACTATACATTGATCTTAGGTAAGTTTGCGGGCCCTGAATGCACCTGCGTGGTCACATGACAAGACAACCGCCTGAAGCTAACCGTGGGAGACGACAGAAGACGTTTTTTAAAGACGCTAACATGGATAGAGGCGATTACTTCACTGCTACAATTTGCAGGTTATGTGGGGAGTCCTTCAAGCTTCCTGGTACGTTATTTAAACCCACTTTCTTTCACTTTAACTCCCCGTTGTACCGTAATTTGTGATAAACGAAGTTGCCGTCACCGCATGCGAGTTAGCTAGCTGCAGCAGTAGCTAGCTTGATTAGCTAATGAGCTACTACAACACGTGTGTCGGCAGGTGCTTGAACGTTCAAAGTGTTAATATAATAAAGCTGTTGTGATGATCAAAACGTGTCCAATACAAATACATATTTCTTTTTTATTTTATTTATCTCGTTTTTAAGTCTTTGTAGCATGTTGTGTGTCCTGTGGTGTTGTAGACCAAACAACCCAAATAAATCCAAAATGTCGCGCCTAAGCGATGACAGTAAATGTTTGGTTGATATATACTTCTAATACTTTGCTCCAAGTCACCATAGTGTTATTACAACAAATGTTTAATTATTTATTCAGAAAGTAGCGCAGTTTAATAGTTCTGGTGCACATTGTTCTTTGGGGGTTTTGTTTTGTTTTGTTTTTTGTTTTTTGTTTTTTTTTTTTTTGCCATTATAGCCCATTCACAAATTTAAGAAGCGGAATAAGAGAATTTTGCCCGATTTGTTTTAACCACCTAATTGATCAGAATAGTTGATGACTAATCGATTAATGAGCTCATTGAAAAGCTTAATTAGCATGTTAAACAACGTTTGGAAACCCAGAGTATGTGAAATTGACATCTTGAAACCTGTAAATCCACAGATTACTCTGTGACTAAAGGTGAAGGATTATTTTCATTATCCATTCTGGTGTTGCATTATTTTTGTCTTTTCAGAAGAAAACGATCCTGAGAGCAACCTCCCTCGCATGCTTTTATGTGGCCACATCTACTGCACAGGTTGCCTGGGGTCCATTCAGTGTGACAATGTGATTAGATGTCCCGAATGTGAGGTACAACTTAAGTATTAACCAAAGCAAATTTAACAAGTTCCAACTCAGTTGGTTATTTCCTGTTTCTTATAATATGGGAACCAATGTGTCACGCAAAGCTAAATTGTTAATTTTGGCATGCACTCTTCATAATCCAGAGACATTATGTATATCCTGGCTATTTTGTTTGTTTGTAAATCACTAAGAGTGGCTGGCAATTTGAGATCAAAATGTTTCATGGCTGAAAATGTTTTATTGGTGGGATGACAATGACAAAACAAAGCTCCCTCCATACAGGTTGAGTCCACACTTCCTAAAGAGGGAGTGAGTGGTCTGCAGGAAGATAGCAGAATCATAGGGCTCATCTACACTGCAAAAATGAACAAGGCTAAAAGGTAAAATGCAGTCCTGAATGTTGATCTGAACCACCACTGACAGGTCTTTTAAACACTTTTTTCCTTCCCCTGGTGTAATAACAATGTATAATACATTTTAAAGAATGAGTTTGATAACCTTTGACAATTACTTTGGTGTTTCTATTTTCTTGAGCCTTCGCTGTGACAGATCAAAGCATCGCAGAAAGAGCAAATTATCAACAGCCCCAGACTTTAACGCCAATACTGAGACTATTAAGCAGGTATGTTTGGGTTGCTGGTTGGATATGAAAGTCATTGTGTCAGACCTCACAATGTTGAACCTGCTTTGTCCAAATAAATTTTATAGTTTGCACTATGAATATTACACAACACACCTTGCCAGTGCCCCTATTCCTTATGACGTGAAAGTTTATCCTAGCTTGCTATATGAAATGGCATTAAGGCACAGAAGGGCAATTGTCTTTGTGAACTGGTACGTATGAAAACTGAAGTTTAAATTCAGAGAGAAAAGAGCAAATTACTGCTATTCTCGCAGGAGTGAGATGTTGCCCAAATGTGCAACTTTTAATAAATAGTTTGAATTCAGTAAAGAGGTAGATGATGAGATGGATCAGTGCCGTGACTGAAGCACTGTGCAAGTCTTTATTTATTGTTATATGCTTTCAGCACTGACCAGGAAATAAAATTACAGACACACCTGGCTAATTCTTGACTGTTGGTAAAGAATCAAGAGTTCAGAGAAGACAAATGCTTCATTAATCATTATAATTAATAATGATTCCAAAGATGGAGACAGGACCAATCTGGGGCAGGATCTAATTGTCAATGACACTGTGTCGTGTTTGTATAGACTATATTGGGGCCTTAGCTTGAACGCAGTTATTCAGAATGTTGGGTGTAGAGCCAGTGTGTTGCAGTGTCTAAATGGAAAAATAATATTTTGAACTACACTTTTTGGTATTGTTGTCTTAGACAGCTGATATTGAGAAGATTGAAAAGTTGGTGGATGAGGCGTTGGCTCGGGCTGCAGAGAATCTTGCCCAGCTGGAACACATCTATGAGGTGAAAATTGCACTAGCTCTGAAAAGCTGCACACACCTTGTAGAATACGATTGTGAAAATAGTGTATTTCCTAAAGAAGATTTAAAAAAAAAAAAAAAAGGTTTTACACATCAGAAGAAGAGTAAATCAAAACCACAAACTTCTGGTCTGTAGGTGTGTTGCTGGAGTGTTCAATGAGTGTTTTTCATTTGGGCAGACTCTGACATCTGGTGACGAAGAACAGGTGAAGAGAGAGAGAGCTCGACTGGAGAGGGAAATCAAGCAAGCTGCAGACAAGGCTTTAAATACTATTCAGAAGTGGTATGGATAGTAACTGTGAAGACACAATATGTGGAACTGATAATTTCTTTCTCAACAGATTGTTTTATTTAGTTGCAAATCATAGAGGTGCTAATATTGGTCTAGCTCAAAGGTTTTCTGCACGTCAGTAAAGCAACATCTGTCTTGATGCCTGTAATTTCTTTGTCTACAGGAAGGATGTGCAGTTGAGTCAGCTGGTAGACCTGCAGTTACAAGTCTCCACCAGTCAAGCTGTGGGGTGCCTTGTCCAAGAGAGGATAAAAGCTTTGGAGATTGCAATGCAGGTGGCCCGAGAAGTACGCCGCAGCCCCTTCCTGGAGTTGTACTGCTCTCTGGATAAGGTATGAAATATTATACTTGCATACAGGACATCCCAACAGATACTGCTTCTCACATCCCACCATCTGGTACTGTAAACTATTTCCAAGAAACACAGGTAAACACTGGCAACTGTGTGGTTTGTTTGTTTGTTTGTTTTGGTTTTGTGTTGTTGTTTTTTTTTTACATTTTCTAACGTATCTGATTGAAAGTACCAGTATCAGGTTTTGGTTGTTTCTCTCTCTGTGCCTTCACCGCGTTCCAAATTATTATGCAATTATTATGCAAATCGGCCCCTTTAGGGTCCCTGAAAATGACCTCTGAAAAGTATGTGGAGTTTCTGACTGTCCACTTTCTTCCATGGTACAAAAAGAAGAACCAGGCTTTTTGTTACAAAATTATCTTCATGCATGACAATGCACCATCTCATGCTGCAAGGGATACCTCTGCATCGTTGGCTGCTATGGGCATAAAAGGAGAGAAACTCATGGTGTGGCCCCTTCTTCCCTGACCTGAACCCTATTGAGAACCTTTGGAGCATCCTCAAGAAAAAGATAAATGAGGGTGGGAGGCAGTTCACATCCAAACAGAAGCTCTGGGAGGCTATTCTGACATCCTGCAACGAAATTCAAGCAGAAACTCTCCCAAAACCACAAGTTCAATGGATGCAAGAATTGTGAGGCTGCTATCAAATAAGGGGTCCTATGTTAAAGTGGAACTTGACCTGTTCAGATGTTTTTGACTGAAATAGCTTTTGATTTCAGTAAATATAACCTCCTAATGCTACAAATTCAACAAATGACCATTTTCAGTTCTGTACAATCTCTAAAATGTTTTGGAACTCTATTGTGCCTAATAATTTGGAATGGTGGAGTTCAAGTTTTTTATTTTTGAAAATAATACTGCTATCATTGGGAGGTTTGTTCAGTAACATTCAAATTATACTCTAACGGTTGATGACTTGAAAATTATGCTGACTGTC
>NW_007577969.1:359392-379109 GCF_000690725.1 Stegastes partitus
CAAAAATATTACTCTCTCAACACAGCAGTATAAATGTTGGAAAGTCCACTTCTAATAATAAAAAATGAAATATCCAAAGCAGAAATAAACTCTAATGCAACAAAGTTTTGTGTTTGAGTTTGTCTTTTTCTAAATTTGACACAAAGATTTACATTTTAACTGCAAAATTGGTTGTCAGTCTCCTTGATTACTAATGGTCTGTATTGTATGTACCTAGAAAATAAACCACTGGCTCGAGAGCAGGCCACTGTGGCTTATTCTGAACACTTGGAAAAGTAGGTGTGACTGAGGAATATTCAGTTGGTTGCAATCTACATCCTCACCGCTAGATGTCACTAAAACCTATACACTGGTACTTGAAGTCAGGCAAAAAACAATGCAATACAAAGTGCAGTTATTGCTGAATTATATTGCTTGTGTGTGTGCTTGTGTGTGTGTGTGTGTGTGAGATAGGTTCTGGAGACGCTGCAGGCTCCTGTGGATAAACAGTCCTTCGATATGAAGTGCACCACTGTGGGCTCTGGAATGAGGTTTGTCATTTTACGCCTGATCTTTGTTTGTGTGTTTTAACCTAGAATGTATTCATGCACATTTCCAGGTTAGTCCCTGGAAGCAGCCATTTTCCACCAGATCTGGAAATTGAGAGCATAAACAATAGCAGTTGAATGTTTTTTTGGGTTCTTCATGCAAAATTTCATTCAGCAACAGTCTTGGCACCAAAGACGATGGAAAAGATGCCTCTTTGTAATCATCAATAGGGCAGAGGTGACAAGATAAGATCAACTTTATTGATCTTTCACTGGGAAAGTGAAAATAGAAATAAATATATAAAATGGACTATGTAAACCTTTTGCATGTGCAGCTATGGCATGATGGATATAGAAATTGATATCTACAGATATAACATTGCAAACAAGTTGTTCATAGCAGACTGAAGCCTGGGGCCTCATTTATCATCACTGTGTATGCACAGATATGTGCACAATGAGTGCATATGAACATTCCTACGCAGAGTATGGGATTTGTCAACTTGTACTCATACTTAGGTAAGTGCGTGAATATACACACAACTCTGACTATGCGTACGCACATAATCTAGCGGTAGAAGAGTGAAGATACAAATAGAAAGCATTCAGGGATGTTGACCACCGGCACCAGCGTGAGGTTGGAGATATGCGACATTTCCCAGCCATCAGTGAGCAGGATCAAGCCGGCAGTGTTGGATACCATAACGCCCTTGGCCCCAGCCTGCATCCAGTTCCCTTACAGCCATCACCAACGAGCTCAAATCAAACGGCGACTTCACGCCATTGCTGGATTCCCAAACATATGTGGAGCCATAGACTGCACCCACATCACATTCAAAGCACTATCACTCAACAAATTTAATCATGTTAATAGAAAAGGGTTTCATTTGATCAACGTACAAATAATTTGCAATGCACCTTTGTCACTATCAAACGTTGTTGCCCAGTGATCTCTCCTCTGACCCAACAGAATTAACTACAGCGGGTATCTTGTCCCATGCAGTATTTTTTCTTTCGCTGCTTACCCCAACATTCACTGCACCAAACAATATTTTCTGGTTAGCTTCAACCTCGCTGACGAGTACCTTGATTTCAATTTCACAAGAGTTCCTCTTTTTTGCCCTTTTTGCCACGATGATGACAACAGGTGAGGAAAAAATTAATCTTCACTTGCTTTATAAAGATGCGTGTTGTTGCCGTATATGGTCATTTGAAGGTGTTTTGAAAGCAAGGTGCACGACCATGGAGGTTAAGAACAAGTGGGATTTACCAACGCTGATGACTTATTGATGTTTGTACGACTCCTGTACACACATTTAATAAATATGGATTTTTTTTGTACTTACGCACACTCTAAATTTCTTAGAAAATCATGACGTGTCCACTGCCAGCCCTGTTCTGATAAGTGTAATTTCTGCGTTCATCAGTATGTACATGGTACAGATACAGCTATACAGCTGGTATCGCAGTAGGAAATTATACTTGATATCAATGTGACTTCCAAATCAGAGAGTACATAGATTCAGTGCCAATCTTCATTTTCCCTGCCTTGTAAATTTCCTTATTCTGTAGATGCATAAAGCATGGGAGACAAAATAAGTGACAGTCTTTGTCTTCGACTACAGATTTTGAATTTGGACATGTATGCTTGTGTTGTAGATGTATTTTCCAGTCAGAGAGTCTGAACCAGACTTTGGCATTGTGTCTGAAGATGGAAGTCAGCAATCCGAAGCAGTGAGTTCTTGTCATGTTTCTTACAAGTTTGCTCCTATTATCCAGTGTCTGATTGTGATATGTTTTGTTTTTTTGGACTCTGTTTACAATACTGTGGTAACTGGAACTGCAAAACCACTAACTCAATTATTATGCCTGTAAGTAAAAGTGGTTTAAAGGAAACCCCATCCATTAGCTATACACCGCTTCATCCTCACGAGGGTCATGGGGGGGCTGGGGTCGATCCCTGCTGACTTAGGGTGAAGGCAGGGGACACCCTGGACAGGTCACCAGTCTATCACAGGGCTACACTTAGAGACAGACAACCAAGCACACTCACATTCACACCTATGGACAATTTAGAATCACCAATTAACCTCAACATGTTTTTGGACTGTGTGGGAGGAAGCCGGAGAACCCAGAGAGAACCCACGCTGCACGGGGAAAAATTGCAAATGCAAGTCCACACAGAAAGATCCCAGGTGTCTTCACCAGGACGCGAACCAGCGACCTTCTTGCTGCAAGGCAACAGTGCTAACCACCGAGCGACCTTGCAGCCGTTAAAGGAAATATTTGAGATATTAGTTTATAATGCAAATTAACTCTTTAAAAAAAAAAGTGCAAAGATGACGTATATTATCACAATGCTTCAAGTTTCTTTGGAATATAGGATGCTCTTGGTTTTGAACCAGTGTGTTACTGTAGGTTTAATAATATTTTAAACTGAAATTGTTACAAAAAAAATGTTGCCAAAACACTTTTTATGACCACGAAAATACTACGAACCATAACTGTCCTGTAAGTACCTTCAATTTGGAATTTTTTCATTTGCTAGCTATAGCATTTAAGCTAATTCATTTTAGTTTTCGAAAATATTACAATTCTAGAAAGTGTGCACATACTTAAATTTTCTACCTGTTCTTTCATGTGGCTCCTAACTCATCTGGCATTCTGTGTTTTAAACCGAGCTACATTTGTTGCTACCTTTTAGCTTGTCCGAGCCTTCACCCAAAGGCTACCAGCCGGCCAGCTCCAACAGAAGGTCCCCCTGTAAAGGTGCAGAAGGCAGAAACAGCCCATATACTTCACCCAGTGGCAAGAAGTTCACTTGTCCACAAAAACAGGGCCAGAAAAGCCCAGGAACTAACAGTCCGCCATCGCGAGGCTCCTCTCCAAGCCCAAGCCCAAGACCTAGGCGCAGGTTCAACCTTTCTCGCCACAGCTCAGCTTCAGACCTTGCAAGCCCAGATGTGATCATTGAGGAGATTGTAGATGAGGAAAAAGGGCATGGTTAGTTTTGTTATATATATATCCCCTTTTGGCTTTGATTTTTTTGTCAATAATATCAGATGCCATTGGAGAAAGAAGAGACGACAAGATGTTTTCCTTAAATGCTTTATATCATTTGCAGCTCTCCCTCCTGCTGACCCTCAGCTGGCCAGTGACAAATGGAGAAACAACAGGAGAATAAAGACTCAGTTTCCTCGATGTAAGAGAAATGGTATGGGAAGGCAATTGTGTGTGTGTGTCTGTGTGTGTGTGTGTGTGTGTGATATAAGATAGGTCTTTTTTTTGTTTGTTTTTGCATAATGACTTTTTGAAGACAAAATCCTCTGAGCTCATTTTAACTGCAATATAAAGTCCTGCACCTCCATGGAAACAGCACAACAATGGCTCATACTAGAGTGAACCCCATAATAATATGTAGCATGATAAAGTTAGAATGCCAGTGTAATTCTGGATAAAGATTGTTGATATTTACTTGCTACTGTTTAGCTTAGTGACTCAGAGCTCTTGGCTGACTCTGGTAGACATGACCTGCTCCATTCTCCATCCTTTCCATCTGTCCTCTCTTTCCTTTCACTACTGTCTACTCTCAAAACTTTATCCAACGTCTTCCATTGCTCCTCTCTTGCAGTCACCCAGTGGGTAGTGGTAACCCACATTGTGAATCCAAGTCACTTCTATGTCCGCTATGTGGCTGAGAAGAAAGAAAATGAGAACCTTCCTAAGAAGATTAACCACATCTGTTGCAGAGATGGTTGTCACTTCACTTCAGGTGACATGGTGGGAAATGGTGAGTGGGTCCTTCTGGTCTCAAAATGGATGAATAAAAAGTTATTTGCATTTCCATCGTCAAATTTAAGTAATTAATAGTATGTTGTTGGTTATGTTCAAAAGTGTAGTGGATCATACAAAAAGTTGATTTGGATTATTCATGAAAGAATTCTGTATTGATTGATGTAATTTCTGGTGGCTTCATCATGTAAATAGAAAACTTGCATGACTCACTACAAAATACATCTAATATTTGTTTTTGTCCATAGTAACACATTACTGAGTTCCACTCCTTTGTGTCCACTTCCATTATATCAGAGTGGAATGAAGCATACTTGGCAGGTGTGATTAACATGTATGTTCCTTTGCACTTCTACAGGCTCCATGATCTTTGTGAAGTGGAAGGATCTCTGGTGCCGGGCCAGTGTGGTTGAAGTCCTGCAGAATGGCAGTGCGGAGGCTGTCAGAGCCTGCCCAGTAACCCAGCTTGAGGGGATCCGAGTTTTTCTTGTTGACTCTGGGTTCACCCTCAGCATCGACATACCAAGGTAAAGACACAAACACTTAGCTTACAAATGGTGCCTAGCATTTCAGGGGGGAGCCAGTTGAGGTGGTATGGACATGTGATTTGGATGCCTCCGGAGAGACTTCCTCTGGAGGTCTTCCGAACACGTCCACCTGGGAGGAGACCCCGGGGCAGACCCAGAATCCGTTGGAGGGATTATATCTCTCAGCTGGCCTGGGAACACCTCAGGATCTCCCAGGAAGAGCTGGGAAGCGTCGCCGGGGGGCAGGGAAGTCTGGAATGACCTGCTCCGCTGACTGCCCCCACGACCCGTCCCTGGATAAGCGGAAGAGAATGGATGGATGGATGCATTTCAGGGAGGCTCTATATTTAAGATGCAAAACATCAAGTCTGGACGACATGAATGTTTAGTGCTTAACAAATTTATTCGACTGCCTGTCATGAATATATAAGAAATATATAAGAAAAAAAATTTAGAAATCTTTCAAAAACTTGTGTAAAACTGAAAATGTTATTATTTATTTGGCAAATACTAAACAGTCCTTTTTCACACATAATAACCAAAAAACATAGCATCTTGTATGGCCTCCTTTGGCCTTGATAACAGCTGCATTCTTGCTGCCAATGTTTTTATGTACCTTTCAACAGTTTCTTTAGTTATTGAGTTCCAAATAGTTTCTAGCTGTTCCCACAGACTTGCTTAAGGTGAAACTTATGTGTGATCAGTCTTTACATGTGCTACATCCCAAATTTTTTCAGTAGGATTCAAATCCAGACTTTGACTTGGCCAGCCCATCAGTTCCAGTACTCTGGATTCCTTTTTCCTGGTCAAAGACTCTTGTCGGTACATAAACCCACAGCCAATCAGATTCAGTCTAGAAGGGTTTCCATGATGCACTGAGACATTCTTGTCCATGACACCATCGATTTTTCAATAATTTTCTCATGCTGTTTCCACAAATGGAGCCCCATACCACAACAGAATCTCCACCGTGTTCCACTGTGGGTGCAATGCATCTGGCATCAACACGTCCTCCAGCACTTCTGCGGACATAAACACAACAATGCTGACTGAAGACTTTAAACTTGGACTGGTCCGTCCAGAGTATCTTCTTTCAGTCATCAACAGTCCAGTGTTTGTGCTCCCTGGCAAATCTGAGGAGTTTCTGGTGTTTGCAGGTCTCAATCGTGGCTTCTTAGCAGCTATTCTTCCTTTTAAACCTTGTTCAATCAGTCATCTGCTTATGGACGTTCTGGAGACTTTCTTAGACTCTGATCTAGAAGCATTCATCTCTGCCTGAAGATCAACAGTGCTCTTCTTTCTGTCTCTGGTACTTAAAAAAGACCATCCAGCATCATGAAGTGCTTTAATGCGGACTTTCATTTTCAGTGAGCTCTCAAGTTTTACCATTTTGAAGTCAGAAATTATTCAAGCATAACATTCAATCACTAAATAAAATTTTCTGTTCAGGAATGCAAGTAAATAACTATAATTTGACATCTTAATCAAGAAACAATTATGTGCTTTACTATTTTTTCTGTCTTTTTGTAAAACTGAATTTGAAAATGCATGACTAACAACGATTATGTTTTAGCATTTAAAATATCATTTCAGTTAAAGAGCTTCTACATACTGGTGTATTAACCATTACAGAAACATAAGAAATGATTCTGGTTATTACCAATGGTGTTAATTTGGAGCAGATGTAGCATCAACCTTATATTGGGTGGTGGTCTGATGAATTTGTTTAGCACTGTATATAAGAGGCCATATATCTATTTATTCTTGCACAACACACAAACACAATTAGTGCATTTTTGGACTTTATCAGTCAGCACCAGAACAGGATTGTTTCACTTTTCCATCCTAATAACTGAAAGATGCCAAACACGATATAATATTGTAGAAATATGTCACAAAATACCTCAGCTTTTTAGTGTGCGGTAAGTTTAAAGAAATTATTCCAATAATGTATTTTGATTGAATTTGTGGCTGATGCTTAATTCACTGGAGAAGTTGCAAATCAGTATATAGTTTTTGCAATAGCAAAACATAAGTGGTTTTGAATAACTGTAAAGCATTTTTCTGTTACTGTAGTGCATTCTCTACTATTGTCTGACACTTTTTTCCAGGGAGGAGGGGGCCACTGTGACCTCACTAAAGGCTGTGAACAACCACCTGAGGAAAGTGGATGAGATGGTGAAATTGGAGCTGGGTTCCTTTGCTCCTCAGGCAGTCAGATGTTCGCTGAAAGACCTGGTCCCGTATGACCTGGTAAGACCACTGAGGTTCATTAAAGATCAGATTATAAAAACATCCGTTTCTGGCGGCATGTTTCCCTCTCTGATGATAGTTAAAGCCAAAAGCTATCACATGTCTGCCCTTAGCTTGCAAACGCAGCACAGTTTCAGAAAACACAAGCAAAAACACAATTTGTATGCTGTGTATTGCCAGTGTTACACTTTACACATCAGCGAGTATGCAGTGGTCGACTGGAGTGTCCTTGACATAAATTTTCTCATCTACGGAAGTCAGCAAATTCTGAATCTGAAGAGAAAGTGATGCAGCAAGACACCAACTCTAAGCACACAAGTTGTTCTCCAAAAAAGGGTTAAAAAGGGTGGAAGATAAGAATTTGTAATGGACAAGTGAAACATCAGACCCTAATCCAATAGAAATGTTGTGGAAAGACCTCAAACGAGCTGTTCATGTTAAGTAACCCGCCAACAACCCAGAGTTGAAGCTCCTCTGTACGGAGGAAAGGGCCATGATTCCTCCATATAGAACAGCTTCATGCTGATGTGTAAGACTGGACAGTTACCGACTGCTGTTTTTAGTTATGACTGCACAAGGGGGATCAAACAAGAGGTGGAAGCACAGGTTCTCATACTTTCGACACTCACAGATACAGATGAGTGCCAGATAAAAGAAAAAAATATATGTAAAACACCTTCTTAAGTTGTTGTGCGACCAAATGATGCCAAAACAGCTTCAAAACATCTAATTCTCCAAGACTCTGGACTCTAGGGAACAACATTCCTTCTAAAGATATTCCCTCAAGTTAGTGTTGATTGTGATGAAAAGCACTGTCTTACATGTTGGTTCAAACTCTCTTATAGGTATTCAGTTTGGTTAAAATGTGGTGACTGACCTAATTTTTCCTGGCTCAGTTAGGAAAAATGAGGAAGAATGCCCTCCCTCCCTCTTTCTCTCTCTCATTCTTCCTGGCTCAGTCAGTCCATCCGTCCATAATGAATGAAACAATCCAATCAGATGTTGTATGTTCAAATAATCAGAGATAGTACTGGTTTGTTTTTTCATCATTAACATTTTCTTTGTTTGTTGAAATTCTTTTTTTTTCTTGTTTCCTTGATTATAATACATTTTTTGAAATTTGATGGGTTTTTTTTGTTGTTAATGGGTTTTTTTTGCAAACAGCAGCAAGGATATTTTTTTCTGTGTGTATGCAGACAAGGGGCTGGAGTAAAGAAGCACAGGCTGAATTCCGCAGTGTGGTTGGTTCTACAGCTGTGGAGATGCGACCTTTGGGTCAGGACAGAGACTCTTTGTTGGTGGACCTGAGGAAAGCTGCTATGGACCAGTCCAGTGATGTGCCCATCTCTGTTAGAGAGTACCTTGTTTTCGTTGAGGTGGCCAGGTACACATGCATGTGCAAGTTAGCAGCATATTAAACATATTAGTCTTTATCAAGACTTATATTAAATAGAATTTGTATTTTTCTGAATGGCAGCCACTTTTACTGAAGCACCCTAACCTGTGGTTTTCGAAACAGGTTTTATTCTCCTGTGACTCTGGGCAGGAGGCCTCTGTTGTACTACCCTCCTGTCTATCCCAAGATCAACACAGAGCTCAATGCTGTGGTTTCCCACATAAACAACCCTGCTGATTTCTACATCCAGCTGGTAGTAACTTGAATATACATAAAGTGTAATATGTTTAAGCAAGTGTCAGATGCAAGGGATACAATTTAAGTCAAGAAAAGAAAAAAAAAACTTAGTGTGCTTAAAAATGCAATTTATAGAGATTAATAGTTTCTTAGATTCTGGAAGAAAGGTTTAACAAAAGGAGGTATAACTTATAACTATAATTTGTCTTAATTTCATCTCTCCATCCTGTCAATTTGCATCCACATCTCCACACTCCCACCAGGTTGATAACATGGAGCCCTTGTTGCTCTCAGCGAAGCTTCAGGAATGCTACAATGAAACAACAGTGGTCGGACAACTTGAGCTCAACGTCTACTGCCCTGTGATAGGACAGGCTTGTGTTGCCCGCTTTGAGGACAAGTCGTGGTACAGAGCTCAGGTCATAGGTGAGGGTGTGTGTATCAATATGCAGCAGTTTCAATGTATGCAAATTCAACCGTGAGCATTGCTTATTATTGCATTTTAATGAGTCAGTGCAGTAGTAGTTCTAGCGACATCCAGTTTTATCAGTGTCTGGCCCACTAGACTGGACTTTGTTTTGTCACATATGCAAACTGGCTGCTTGATGTCTTTGCTACGCTTGCAGTGTACCTCGCATGTATGCCAGAAATCACAAGTGATGTCTATCTCTCACACTCTCTCAGTAATATTTCTGGAAAGCATGATAGAGATACAAAAAGTCTGTTACTTTGAGTCATTTGCACAAACTTGTGTGTTACATTGTTTGACTGTACTTACCCCAGACAGCCCTTTTACTCATAATACAGTAGCTGTAAGCTAGCCAGCTACACACTGACAATTTATGTGGGAGTGTGTCTGTGTTGATGTTCAGTTCAGACTCTAGCTCACTTTAGAAACCTGTCATTTATTTATATCTCAGCAAATCTGTGTATAATAATACCTATTTTAAATTAAAGTTTGCATCCTACCAGAATACGAAGTAAAAGGGTGAACCTGAAATTTGATTCAAAGAAAGGCTTGATTCAAGTTTCATAGAGTTGAACAGAACT
Source organism: Stegastes partitus (assembly GCF_000690725.1). NCBI lineage: Eukaryota > Metazoa > Chordata > Actinopteri > Pomacentridae > Stegastes > Stegastes partitus. The sequence continues at coordinate 369,175 of NW_007577969.1, forward strand.
TTGCCTGAAAAGTTTGCAGTTGGCTGTTTGTACCATTCTTAAATTATTTTTTGTGTGTGTGTGCGTGTGTGTGTATAGGTCATCCAGGGGGAAGAAAAGTGGAAGTGCAGTACGTTGACTTCGGCAATAAAAACATCCTGTCAGTCAACGACTTGAGGAAGATCAAAGATGAGTTCTTTGCCCTTCCAGCCATGGTGAGAACATGATTTGTGAGAAAACAACAAATTCTACACCAGCTATGAGTTAGTCTCTATAATACTATGGTCAAAAAGCATCAAGGAGAATCTTATGATTCTATTAAAGGAAAAAAACAAAGATGCTGTGCGCTGCAGTCAGGCTGTTCATTTCTAATGCCAATCTAGTGTTTATTAAAATGGATCAAGATGAGTTGTTGCCCTAATTCTTCAATAGATTTGAAGGTCATATTTCCACATGTGCACACACTCTTTCAGTACATTTTCTCAGCTTACACATTTGACATACTGGACCAAAAGACAAATGCCTGTTTACAGTGCACTAAAATGTTGAGATTTTTCACAAGCAAATTATATGCACAGTTTATTTACTTATATTTTTATACTCCACACTTTTAAAACAGTGCTGGGTTAAGTCAACAGGATGTGTCTCTTCCAGGCAATCCACTGCTGTTTGTCACATGTGATCCCAGTGGAAGGAGAGAGCTGGAGTGAAGCCTGCACCAGCAGATTCATTAGCCTAGCTCACCAAAAACTGGTCACCATAATGGCTACAGGTACAGTGTGAATGGGTGTGTGAGAAGCTCTTCTCTTTAGTGTTGCACTCACTTGTCAACAAACTCTGTCATTGTGATCTTTGTTGCATTGGGATTGGGATCCAACAAGGAATGTTAGTAATTTATTGTTCATCGATTAATTGCCGTAAATAATTTACCTTAATAAAACGTATATAAATCAACATATAAACATAATTATGGATGTAATTGTGCTGTAGAATGTGACTTTGCCACGTTATTAATGGCAGGTATGTAACTATTTATTATTTCTATACAGTAACATCATGTTTTCCTTGCAGGATGAGACAAAACACAAAATAGATTGAACTCTGGTTTGTGGGCATGAATGGCCAGAGTATTTGTGGGAATAGGCACGAGTGCAACACACATTTCCAAAATGGGTGGTAGTTGTCAGCAATTCACAGTTCCATGCAGGCCTCTTGTCTATGACTTCTATCACAGCTTTCATTTTCTCCCCTGCACTACTTCAGAATCTGTCCCAAAGTCTACACCTCTGCCAGTCAAACTGTTTGAGGGTGACCTGAACGGACCCCTGAGCAACATAGCTGAGCTGCTGGTCAAAGAGGAGCTGGTCTGCTTCAGAGAGGGGTAAGACTTCTCTGGAGGTTCATCCACAACTGGTATCTCAAAGAGTTGATGACTTAAAAAGAATGCAAGAAACTTATCTAATGTAAGAGTTTAGAATTGCTCTTTAGCTACTATTGAAGAAATATTTTCTTCCAATGTTGTATACCTTTACCATTATTGTTTTATGTATGTATTGTGTATTTCTTTATCATTTTAAGACTTGGTTGCTGTTCGTAACATTTTCATGCAGTACCTAATCTGAATGAATAGAAACCCATGTTGAGAGTTTTAGTGTCATGCATGAATGCACTAAAAGCGCACATTCACTGATGACTGACTTCTCAAACATATGTGAGTGTAATTTCTTTTTGTCATACAATATCTCTATTTCACCTGTTTCTTCTCCCACTGCCCCCACTTTCTCGTCCAATTCCCGCTCTTCTCCTGTAGTTTGAAGTCAAAGAATGCCAGGCAGTCTGGTGATGACAGTGCCATATGGGACACTCCACTTCAGTTTAGTTCGACCACGGAGGAGGCTTCTGCTCCGGAACAAATAATCCCTGGAGAGAAGAATAAGGAGCCCTTTCAGCTTCAGTTGAAGTTTCCTGCTCAGCTCAAAGACCTGAAAGTCAACGTCAGCCACGTCAACTCTCCAAGCAGCTTCTACATCCAGTTGACCCAGAACGACTCTAAGCTCAAAAGGTCAGCAGATAAAAAGAGAAAACACAATTTGTAACTCCTTGAAATGAACTAGATATTGGCACTGATAAGTTATTCTTCTGATTTAAGGAAAGTTTTGCCTGTACTGCTCTGAAGAAAGCCCAGTGTTTACTAGTTTGTATGTCAGATTCTTCCCACTAGTGATGCTGAACCACGTTGAAAAATTAATTTCCTGTTAATCTGCTCGTCTATTAATCAGCAATTTTGAATACAAATTTCTTCAAGCAGTCCATTAAAAATGGTAATTTTTTACTGCTTCTGAAATTGAATGTGCAAATGACAGTGTTGCTATATTAAAACAAGTGAATTCCGCTGCTTTAGACTGTGGAACTTGGATTTTTCTCAGATCAACAATGGTCGACCATTGTTCCACAAATTACTCTGGAGAGCTAACGGTTTGTGTTTTCCTTTCTGAAACATCCTCGAATGTTGGAACTGTGCAAGCAAGCATTGTCTGAAAAATGTGCAAACACAGTCATGTTTGTATGATGTATTGCACTACAATCAGTGGCTGTGTTTTAACTATTGCCAGAGGTTATTTGAACTGCTAACATTTATGGCTTCACAATCTTTTTTTTTTTTTTTAAATGTCCGCCCATTGCAGGGTTTTAAGGCCAAAAGGTCCTGATAGCCATATGATGTTGCAGGCATATGATTGCAGGCATACTATGATTTTGTTGTGTTTTACAGGATATGTGAATTGTTGAAGCAGGAGTGTGCGCCACTGGAACCTCAGGATGTGGTGTGGAAGGCAGACGTGTACTGTGCTGCTCAAATTAACGGAGTTTGGGAGAGAGGACAGATCTTGTCTGACGTGAAATCTAGCAACATTGCAGAGGTATAAAAAAAACTGCTGCTGCTGCAAAAAAAAAACAACAGCATACAACACAGTATGTTTGGATAAATAAAGTTTATGGGTAATTTTAGTTTTAGAAATACGTGGCATCATTAATCAGTGAAATAAATATATTATCACCCGTTTAAAGGGTTTCTACCAGCGTTCCTGTGTTGCAGCATTTGCAGTTGCAGCGCATTTTACCGTCATATTTTTCATATTCTTCGTAGCTCTCCACTATTACTAGCCTGTTAACGGAAGTAGATGACAGGATTGTTTCATTTTGTGCAGAAGTGGAGTCACGAGAGGCATTAAACGCCCCCTTTTATGTAAATGTGCTCAAAGTTTGAAGCAGAAAGCCTGAGGTAACAAAGAAAGCTGAAAACCATCTTTGTGATACCTGTTCTTTCTATTTTGGGTTTTAGTTTTTGTCGAGCTGGCTTACACAAAGAAAGCCAGGCTACGTCAAACTTGCTTTGTTGCAAGGCCCTCTGTCTTTGCAAATGGGAGATAAACAAAGTGCCTTGGACTGATCCACACAGCACAATTTTGTGCATATTTGTGTGCATGCATAGGTCAAGGGACGAGGGAGGAAGAATGGAGTTTGAATGGAGGGATTCTGGCATCTGTTAACTACCTAAATATCCTAACTAGTGAAATAACAGTCTTTCAGAATCACACACTCTGCCTTTAACGGCTGCAGTGTAAGATGGCTCACATGTAAACAAAGCAACCCGTGCAGATGCACATGTTGGGTGGTTAGGTTGGCACAACTGCAGATCTCTTTTTGTTTAGTTATAATGGTGGTTCTGAACAGCTGCTTTCTTTGTTCTCTTCCAGTTAGACTCAAAGACAAGCATGTGAAATGCTGAATGTAAAAATCGTGTTTGAAAAGCTTGACTAGGCTTGTGCAGCTTACTCTGATTTGCACAATAGCCACAGTTATGGGAAATACACCTAGTGGAGACATACTGGAATTTTCCTCTGAACAGTAACATGGCTTAAAGTTTGCCTGAATTGATAATAGTAACTGTGTGTCTCTGCTGGCTGGTACCAGGTGAGACGATGTGACCATGGCAACGTGGTGAAGCTCCACGTCAGCAACCTGCGCCCGCTGCCGTCCTCCTTTGTGGGCTCCCTGGCAGTGGAGTGCACTCTGAACGACATCAGGTTCCTTAAACACAATTGCGAACACTGTATTTATTCATGTGCCATGACCAACTTGATGTTTCCATCCATAGACACAACACACACACACAGCCTCTCAAAGTATAGCTCGGTGCTTTGTTCTTACAATGTCACAAGAATCTTAAATGATCTAAAAATATGATTTTTTTTTCTCTGGAGTTTAATTTTTTAGCTGGTCTATCAGTGGTTGGGTAGGTATATATGGAATGTGTACCCCATTGTGTTATTCTGTTATAACTTTATACAGTCTTCATACTATTTTAGTACATTTTTGTATTTTGTTTTGGATGAAATGCGTACTCTACTGGTTTCCACTTCTTTCTCACTCTTTTATGGTTTCTAATTGAATGCTCATGCTTCTTTCTCTTTCAGGCCAGCAGGAGGCCGATCTAGCTGGACGGATACAGCCTGTGACATCATTTCCTACTATCTGAACGGAGCATCAGCTGTTGTGACCATCAAGGTCATCCTCTCCTTTCCTCTTTTTATGGCCCCATTTCTTTTTGATCTGTTTTTTGTTGTTAAGTAATTTACCAATTTTACTTTTTTACTTCCCACTTTGCACCTCTTATTTGTGTTGCTTGTTTTATGTGTTTGTCTCTCTTTTCTCCTCTCTCATTGTCTAGGAGTTGACAGATGAGCGTCCACTACCTGTCACTCTGTTCTGCTCCAACAGAATGGGAAAGTTTATCAGCATTGCAGACTTTCTGGTCAGTGAGGGCCTTGCCCTCAGGGAAAGAAAACCAAGGTGTGTGTGTGTGTGTGTGTCACACATAGAAATGCCTGTGCTAGTGTGTGGGATTATTGTAATTTGTGATGGTTTAAAAGCAACTTTCTTTCATTTTTCTTCAGACAACCTCTCTGTCTGATAACTATTGCTATAATTTTGACATTTAGTTTCTGATATTCCATTTCTGATTTTAAGCAAACGTGTGTCTGATGTTAGTGAGCACCTGTTTCTTTTCTAATTGTGTGTTTCTGTCATATTGCAGAGATGCTGTTGTTCAGCAACCCATAGAAACTGATGCACAGTCTCCAGTGAGCAAATTACAAACTGATGACGAGAAAAAAAACACTCCATCTGCTTCTCTTCTTTCTTCGTCCTCTCCATCCTCCCTCGTCTCAACTGATCCCACTCCAAAACCAGCCCCTCGCACCATTATGTCTGCTGAGAAGGTGATCTCACAAAACCATCTTTCTGCACCTGGATTCTTTATGAATACAAAAACTCTTACAACAACAAGACATTCAAGCAAATTTGTGCATTCATAAAGAAAAAGCTAAGCTACAATATAGCTAAAACATTATGTTAAATGTGTAGAAATATATGTGAATAAATGCGATTTACAAAATATAAACTGCCCAAGCTAATGTTATTGATATATCTGGTTGTGTTGTATGTGTTTGTTACAGATCAAGACTTCATTGTACCAACCACCAGAGCTGCCATGTCTCGGTCACATCCAGCTAAGCGTTTCTGCTGTCGAAGAAGATGGTGTCATTTATGTCAGAACACAAAATGCAGGTCCACCCAAGCGCACACTTTTTCTGAAATAAACTACATACCTCATCTTTTATTATAAAATGAGAATTTTGGCTTAGAACACAATAATCCAGCCATACTGCATGCAAATTATACTTGTGACAGCAGCTGTTGAAAACTGATATAAAATGTGAGTAGCTGTTAAGGGACTACTATGTATAGAACAAAACCAGCAGTCACAGGTTGAGGTTTATGCTATTCCTTAGAATTTCTTTTTTAATAAATGATCGTAGCTTTTTCTATATTCATTAGGACTGGAATTATAATAATAGGGAATAAAGGGCAGAGACAGTGCTAAAGAAAAAACTGTAGTTGAAACTGTTCAAATGCACCTGGATGTTCTGAACCCCATGCTCAAAAATGGAAGCCATTCACGCCTTCGCAGTAGCTGCTCCAAATCTCTACTCCAATCAAACTACTCAGACTTTATAAACTTTTAAATCAATGCTTAAGACCCTCCTTCTTTTATTGGCCTTAGATTCATGTAGAGCCTAACTTTATTGTGCCTTAACTGTCCAGCATGTTGGTACAAGTCCTGTTGCATTTGAATGTGCTTGACAAATGCATGTGACTTTGACTGTTTAATTGAAAGGGCTCAAACAATCAAATTGCAACTCACAGCATCTTTTTTTTAATTGTCTTGACTCTGTTCTAGTGCAGAGAAGAATAGTAAAGTAGAGTAAACTGTATTGTCCTTGAGGGGAAACTTCTTGGTTACAGTGCCGCAGTCTGTTACTTTGAATATAAGAATTAAAGAAACATTATAAAAACATTACCTATGTATTAAAACATGCAGAGTTTGGTTTGCGCTTAAAGTCTTTTCCTTGATGGTAGAGGTTCTTATAGAAAGAAAAAGGCCGTTGAGAGTCTGGAATTCTTTTTGTTGCTTGGTTCCTAACCGCTTGCCGATACAGGCAGGCTTGCTTTTCAGTTGTCCTGTTTAGTTGTCATACCATGCTGTAATTCAAACATCTTACAGTGCTGTGTTGAACTACTCAGTACAACTTCAGCTTGATCCAGCTACCCACTGGCCACAACGTTAATTGCTTTAGAAACTACAACCTCTGCTGCAGCCTTGTGCACTGATTATTGTCAGATGATGACCACTGACTTCTAATGTGTTTGCATTTGTGCTGTTGCATTTGGTTGAACAAATGTATCTGCCTAAAGTGGACAGTGAATGTATGTTTGTGTGTGTGTCTTTCAGAGTCTCAGCTGAAGCAGCTGAGGGAGAGGATTCAGCAGAGCATGAAGACGCTGCCCAGACAGAAGCCCTACACCTGGAAGTCAGTCCTAGGCTGTGCTGTCATTGGACCTGACATGTTGTGGTACCGAGGGCAGCTGCTGGAGGTGCTGGGAGGCCATGTCAAGGTGAGGAAACCACATGCAAAAACCCTTTTTCTTGTTATTCTTCTGAACCATGTATAGTAGATTCAGCAACCAGTAACAATATTTGTATTACACGACAAAGGCCTTTTTAGCTGAGCCAAGATTGTCAAATAGATTTTACGGTTATTTAAAAATGATGTTAAAGTAGTACAAACTTTTTTGAGTCATAAAACCTCATGTAGTGCCTCTGAATATGGCACAACTACTAAATAGTGTTAGAATAACTGCCAAGACATGTAGCATGTAGCACTGAACACAAAACAAAACTCTCCCACATTGTTAATCAGGCCAGCAAAATTATTGGTTCACCACAAACACGTCTCTGAACTGTATAAGTGATCACATGATCACAGAGGACTATCTATCTATCTATCTATCTATCTATCTATCTATCTATCTATCTATCTATCTATCTATCTATAAAAAGTAATACTTTCTTCGGTAATGTTTATGTTGGTGTGTTTACAGGTGCAGTATGTGGACTATGGCCTGGTGGAGAACATCCCGGTGGTCCATGTGTACCCCATGCTGCTGTGTGACGATGTTCCTCAGCTGTGTGTGCCGTGTCAGCTGCATGGCATCAACCCTGTAAGAATTTGTGTGTTTGTGTATCCATTAGTTCTTAGAGAAAAACAAGTAATCTTAAATTAAAATGTCCACTTACTACTGTGCATAGATAAGTCTGTGTTAGAGACAGTGTTAAGCCTATGTTCAGAAATACTGCATTCTGTGTTTGCATAAAACATGGCTCTTGTGGACCTTCATTTGCCACGTGTGGAAAATAACATTTAGGCTTGTCTGGGTGATCTGATACGTGTTACACACGGACTATGTGATAATGACATTCCCTGTTTCAGCCCAGTCAGAGGTATTTATCCCACATCACCTTTAAAAACAATACCTTTTGCAGTTCTGATTTTTGTTTTGGTTTTCAGGATTGTATTGTATTTTAATTCAGTAACAGGAAACATCTCAAAGGAATATTCTGTTAGTTTTGCATAATCATCAAACTGAGCGCTGGCAAGGACTTCATAATTCATGTACTGTCATTTTCAAATGTTTTTTTTTTTGTAAATTTTATTTCCCAGGGTTCCTCTGTTCCCAGTTCATACCAGTGTTTTACAAAAATCAACTGGAAGACCTAAAGTTTGCTCCACTTAGCCACTTCATAATTAGGAAACACACATCTCTACAAGCGTTCTCTAAAGTTGTTTTAAGAATTGTAAAGTTTATATCGCCATATGCTTTTGTATATCTTAAGTTATGGTGTCGAGAGACTTATAATGGGACAAAATAATTATCAAATCTAAATGTCAAAAAGAAAATTTGACAAATTGATTGTGTTGAATGCTCTACAAACTAATTTTATGGACTTCAGACAGATATACAGGTTTGGCAGCACATAAAGGTACTTTTTCTCTCTGCTGAACACAGGTGTGCACAATCATGTGGTGGCTGGGAGTGGAAAGCCCACATACTGACTGGTTTAAAAAAAACGATTAGTAAGTAAGTTCAGGCCTGTGAAGTAGTGATTGTTCACAAGAAAAAATAAATGAATAAATAGTGCCAACAAAGAGGCAGTTATGGTTTCTCTAGACAACTGCCTCATTAAGTTTGAGCCAGACTGTACATGAGGAGGAAATGTTGCTCAGACAAACAGAGTACATTAAATGCTTCATCATTTGCTGTCACTGGCCTGAGACGGTGGACATCTGCTGGAACTGACAGACTGCAGCAGTTGGTGAAGTTGTAAGAGATGACAAACTCTCAGCAACCAGAATTTTTTGCAGCGATGAATGGGACATATTGAGAATGCTTTTGAGGGAGTTTGAGCAAAGTTGCGAAGCAGTAGATGAATCTGTATCTGTGATGACTCGTCATGCTTTGAGCGCTCTTTTGAAAGTACACAGTGAAGAGAAATCAGTGTTGGGAATTATTCCAAAGATATTGTTTTACAAGTGTTATAAAAATTACTGCGTCTTCAAATTTAGGAAATTCTGCAAAAAGCTAAAATATGGTCGCATTTTTTGGGAACTTACAGTTATCAAATATCAGTTATTTGGCCTAAACATGCAAAACATCCACCACAAAGACTTTCAAGGTCTTAAATGTTTCTTTCTGAAGCCTTTAAGTGTCGGGTGTGTCTGGTATTAACCCACAGAGCTAGAGAATTTTTTTAAAATGAGATTGATTCATAGTAAAACATCACAAGTTGATTTTTTAGTTTTTTTTTCCTGACATCTCTGTCTCTTCAGGTTGGTGGTAAGTGGCAGCAGGATGCAGTTGCCTTGCTGAGGGAGATGTTACTGAACCGCAGTGTGGACATGCAAGTCGTGGTAAAATTACACTCAGTACCTTGTTATGGTGTGTGTGTTTGTGTGTGTGTGTGTGTGTGTGTGTGTATGTATATATAAACATTGATGTTTTACTCATTATCCAGTAACATCTTGAAATGTTTCCTGTATGACAGCACTTTGCACTAAATCACTAAATAGTGGTTTCAATTGTCAGTTACTCGACCAGTAAAGTAGGATCTGACCCCAGTGTTTGTTCTTGTGTGGTAGGAGCTGCCAGCCAACCCGAGACGGCACGTCACAGTTGAACTCTTCTTGGATGGTTTGAATGTCACGAGGATCCTGTGTCACCACCAACACGCCTTCATTGACAGCACTGTCTCATCACAAAAGGTCTGTGTGTGTTGTTTCCTGTTGCTTCTCTGTTTAATAAAATGAAGCAATGCTGAGTTTGTTGACTCAGAAATATCTGTTTCTCCACAGAAACTGGTGCCTCCTCCCCTCCTCCTAGATGACTGGGATATCAATACTGAGGTATTGTAGTTACAGTAGAGATAGAAATTGAGTGTTTAGAACAGCCACGTCAACTAAACCCTTTCAACACTAAGTAACTTTGGCCTGTATGCA
>NW_007577969.1:379574-387424 GCF_000690725.1 Stegastes partitus
TGCAGCATTTTATGTTGCAGTGAAAAATGAGCCCACAGTGAGTAAAAATGTGACAGAAGAGCAAAAAAGCATCCAGAAACTGCACGTAGCAGCTCATGTTTTACTCGTGTTGTAATCGTGTAAATGCAATGCAATGTGTGTTTTTTTGCTTCCAGTCTATTCTGGACCATCAAAACTGCTGCTGCTTTTCTAACTTGTTGTTCAAACTTCATCTTCTGTGTAGACCTAGTATAAGAATGATACACTTACTGTGTTTCCAGGGTTTGAGGGGCCCAGAAGAACCGATGCTGGGGCCCTTTGTCAATCCAAACCTGCCACAGAAAGGAGAGCACTTTCAAGTCAGGGTCAAGCATCTGTGGACGCCCAACGAGGTGACTGCTAAGTACAGAGATAACATTATCTATTAGAACAAATGCAGTAGTACAGCAAGTAAGTAAGACAGGATCCTGTCTGTCCCCAAATCAATAAATGGGAGGTTAGATTAATCCGTGAAAACTGTTTAGTAGATGTGTGTTGGGAAATAGTTTGCATGGATGGTGAGGTCCACAGACTCCACACCATCTTGTTTAAAAGTGTGATTTTGAGCCTCTCATGGAGTGCAGAGATGTTCTTTTTACCAGGTGTTGTCAAAATTAGTTGACTGGGATCATCTGAGAACTTTTTAAACTGATAATAAATACATGTGTTGATAAGAGATCAGCCTTTTTCTATCTGTCCTGCAGCTGTTCTTGTGGCCTTTGGAGGGAACAGCTGATATGGAGGTTGATGGAGAGACTCTGGATCAAGCTTTGACTCGAATCAATGCAAACATCAGCAGTCTGCCACGACTCACCAGCTTCCCTCGTGGTAACATTTTACTGTGTTTCCTGCTTGTTTCCATGCACATGAAGACATTTGTTGCACCCAGTCTAGGGGCACCTGAACGCAACATGAATGTGCCATCCCTCTCCGGTCCCAAGCAGCCACACCACAGCAGTTTTACCAGGACAAATGATGATTTATTTATAATAAATGTGGGGTTAAAACAAAGGGAATGATTAACTTAAAATAAGAGTGAGCTCTACCAAAAACAACAACCAAAACAACGCTAAAGTACAGGAGAACCAACTTGCCTATCAAAAATAAAAGTATCGAAAATAAACACAAAGTCTGGCCTCCCTATCTAACATAAACATGAGAAAAGGGGTTAAACAAAAAAGGTAGCAGCTCACTCCATTCTCAAAATCAACTATACACAGGACTGATGATGTGGTGCTGTGCCGGTTGGGATGCCGGTGAGGAAATGGCTCCGCCCATCTGACCCTCTGTCTCTGCGCGCCCTGGCGAAGTACTCCCTCCTTATTTAAAACCGGAACTTCCGCTGATCAGCCAATCCGGTCGTCGTGACGGCACAGCCCTATTTACATACGCAATCACAACGGGACATAAAAACATCAACGGGAAACAATAACATTCCATAAACAAATACGACCGCAGTCGTAACACATTTAAGCAAAGAACAAATTTTAATTCATTTGAAATATACATACAAACCTATTTAATATAATTGTTGTGAGGGCCTGATGTATCTCTGATGGTTGAAACATTGCCTTTTAATAAATGAATTAGTGGATTAGAGTCAGAGTACTGGCAGCATGCTTTTCATCAAATGTTCAAGTGGCGTGCATAAAACTATCCCCTTTGCCTGTGGTCATTGTTAACACTTTGTCACATGCTTACATTCATATGAAGCAGAGAAGACACAGAAGAGTAATCCACATTGTAAAGACTAATCCTTTTAAGGATGAGCAGCTGTACTAGATGGCAGCAAACAGTCACTGTGTTGCAGACATGTATGTGCAGAGTTCACTAAGTTTACAGTGCCCTGTTTTCCAGCTGGTCCGTGTCTGGCAGAGTACAGTGACGGCAAGTTCTACCGAGCCAGACTGCTGAAGTTCACCAGCTTGGAGCCTGTCATGGTCCTGGTCCAACACGTCGACTTTGGTTCTGACGACACTCTTCCCACCAGCAAGTATGAGTTTTACACACTCTTACTCTATTATTTATCAAATAATAGATTGAAGCTGAATCATCTTCCTCTACTCCTCCCTAACAACAAGACTAACAGAGTTTACAGCTGTGCTTTAGCATGCAAGCATGACAACATCTGCTGATGTTTGTTAGCTAAGTGTAGCGTGTTAGCATGCTGACATTTGTTTGTTAGCAGTAAACACAAAGTACAACTGATATTTGTCATCAGCTAAACTATTTTAATGCGTTATCCAGATTGAGACACTCAAAGCAGCAGCAAAGTTAATGAAGTTCATCTTGAAAAGAACTTGAGTGTGTAAACCACATTTTAAGGCACTCCATCCAATGGCTGTTAGGACAAAATACATTTAAACCTTGTGGTGGCTCCAGAGGAAATACCAGGATATAACCAAAGCCAGCTGGGATACATCACCTGCACACTATGAATGTGGGCACAAAACTTTGTTCAAATCTAAGAAGTTGATGTTGGAGTTAGGGCTGGACCCGAATAGCCGAACAGGCAACTATTCATTCGCTGTGCTGGAATCGGGATATCAAACTTGATCTCCGAATACTCCCCGCCGCTGAAACGGTGCCATCGCCGCTAATCTAAACACACTAAAAATACTAACCTGCCACCATCGCGCGGCACCCCCGAATATTCGGGATATTCATCATTAATTGAGACCGAATGTCCGGAGATCAGAAATTGCTATTGGGACCAGCCCTAGTTGGAATACTTCACAGGCCTTAATACTACGACTTTCTGGTGGTGAGAAAGGAACAGAACAGTCAGAACAGGGACCTTCAGATAGTTTAGGGTTCATCATCTGGTAACAATCACTTCACAAAATATTTGTTGAAATTAGGGTTGTCATCAGAATCAATACTTTAAACCCTACCAATAGTGACTACGAGGAAAAGTTTGGACTATATTAGGTAGTATTAGAGGCAAAGATTTTCTCCACTGAGTGCCTAAAACCTGCAATAACTATTTTTTTTTTGGTAATTTTTTATTAGAAGCTTTTGAACACAACACTGACGCATTGTCCCATTTCAAGGTTGATATGGCAACTTGTTAGTAAGCAGTTGCTTATTTATACATCCAGCTTTAATGTTAATTTGTGGGTGCGTTTATGACCAATTCATAAAGGTTTCCATTTTGCTGAGCTCCTGAGGGAATATATCCTAAAAGTTGAACTTGTTCAACTCTAGACATTCTTAAAACCTGTCCTGATTGCAGGTTATCTGCACATGTTCTGATCTGATATTCTGTCTGCTCCCGTCAGGCTGCGTCAGATGCCGGCTGAGCTGCTGCAGTTTCCGTCCCGGGCACTAAAAGTCAAAGTCGCCGGCTTCAAGGCTCCGAGGGTCAACAGGGAGGAAGCTGTGCTGCCCTACAGCCCTGGATGGAGCGTGAAGGCTGCCATGGACATGATTGACCTGCTGCACAACAACACCACAGCCTCTGTCGTGGTAGGAAAGACACAGCAGTACTGTTTCTAAAAGGAAGAAGCTCAAATTTCCTTATGTTTCAGTGATTTCCAGGTGTGTTGGTCCTGTGAAGTTCTTATGAACAAGTAGTTGAATCAAAAACAGTTTTATTCACCAAAACATGTTATCAGTAACTTAGAGGTCTAATGAATGTGAAAAGCGTTCTTATTAAACATTTTCAGTCATTTTTTCTAAAAATGGTTGCTGAAAAAAGCCTTAAAATGTGACACTTCTCTGCTCAATTCTGGAGCGATAAGGAACATCTTTCTTATTCTTTTTCTAGGCTGATCAATTGCAAGAATAAAAAAACTCCAGCCAAATATGCCCCAAATAAACATAGTTTGAAAGCACAGTTCAAACAGTGTAAACCATTTCAGGGGAGTGCCACAGCTGTTATAGTTTTTTAAGAGTGCATACACAGCAAAAGTGTGTTTTGTTGCCTTTTCTGTCATCTGTAGAGAATAGAATAAAACTTTGTTGTCCACAGAGATGGAAAATTGTCTACAGCTCACCAACACAGAAGATCAGCATGACATATGTAGAAACACACAGCAATACATAGTGTAGGTAGCCTACAACAGAACCATAAAATAGTGGTTCAGGTTATGTGTGGGTTGGTCACTTTGTTGAATTGAGAAGGCCAGTGGCATTTGGGATGAAGGACTTCTTAAAGATACCTTTGGTCGGAGGGGTTCTGTAGCGCCTCCCAGTTCAGTGTTCAAACCTGTTAAAAGGAGAATGGGAGCTATCCACCAAGGTTCGCCTAGCTTTCATCCTCGTCCTTTCAGTCCAGGCAGAGGCACATACTTGTCTAATCATGGTGTGCTGCACACTGTTTTCACTGTACATAAATACTTTATTGGTCCTTAGCAGGAAGTTATTTGATTCAGCAGCTAAAAAAAAAGATTCATGTTCATTTTCAGGCAAAATGCAGCCTAAAATATGGCAACCTCAGGAAGTATAAGTGACTTTGGGTCTGTTTAGATTTCAGTTCTGACTGAAGAATTTTGATACAAACATTTACAAAGGTATTCAAAGTGGCCTACCTTAACTGTCTCTGTGAGTTGTGCATCACTGCTTCTGCTAACTTCCAGTCAGTTTCGGTATATTTGCCTCACATCTCTCCCTTCATATCACCTCCTCTGGAAGTCTCCCCACGAGGAAGAACACTGCTCACATCTCTCTGAAAAAGATCTCCCAAGTCAAAGCGTTGGAGACTCACTGTTCTAATTTAGCAGAAGTCAGAACACCTGCATGTCCGTCTGCTTTGCAAACACAAAGTTTCCGTCTAACGTTTGGTCTCCGAGACATTTGTAAGAGCGCGAGGCATCTTCTTTTCAGTCGGTATCGTCCTGCTTTCATGTGTGTGTAGATGCAGGAGCCGGAGCTCACGGTGCTGCTGTACAACGAGGACGGAGATCTGGTTCATCTCCCTCTGGTGAACAGTGGACTGGCTGAGCTCGAGTAAAGCGGAGCCTGAGCGCTCTGCTCAACCCACCAGCAACAGTGAATGTAAGTTCTTAGCTTTATTTCAAACATGAAAACTGCATATTTAAACATTTGTGTATTTCAACAATTTCCCTGAAGTTTCCACCAAAGGGATCAATAAAGTTCTATTCTACTCTATTCTATTTAATTGGTGTGACTGAATACAGATCACAGCATCAGCATTTAAACTGGCAGTAAAGTAGTGCTAGAAACGTTCTGTTCAGTTTAATTGATCAGCAATCATTTATTTTTAATCATTTAGGTTATTTATCAAGCAAAAATGCAAAACTTCCTCTGGTTAGTTACAATTTTGTTACTTTGCTGTTTAATAATTATTATTTGTTGGACTAAACAAGAATCTAAAGATGTTTCCTCTTGTTCAGGAGAATTTTGTTGCTCATTTTTCAGTTTTCTGGCATTTAATTCTAAAAAAAAATCACTCAGTTGATGAAAATAATCAACTGTGAATTTACAATGAAGCAAATGTAACCAGATGAATCTTCACTGACTGACTTCAGTTCAACTGCTGTTAATAAATTCTCCTTCTCCTCTTTCTCTAGGTTGACTTCCTGACCTTTTTTCTGATCATGAGTTCTTTGTTTAACTGCTGCTCTTAGTTTTCACATGTTGCAGAAAATTCTCACTAGTTTTTGCTTTAACATTGTTCCTGTCGAGCAGTGATTTATTTGACGTTTGCCTGCTGTGTTTGGCTGAGCTCTGTTGATTTAGCACTTTGTTTTCCAGACTTGACTGTATGTTCATGCAGATTAAACTCTTCCAGTGCTGCTTAACTTTTCTGCAGTGTTTTTTTTTTTTTTGTCTAAATACTTCTGTCAGATGTCCAGATCAGAAGAACCCTGATAGATTCACACCTCTACAATAATTAACAGACTCATGATTCTAAATATTAAAAAAAGATAAAATTTATTTTACAAAACCATATACAGCCAACTAAGACAATAAATAGTATTTCACATTTTTACAAATCAAAAATGCTGCACATTAACACTTTAAACCAAAAACACTTCATCCACAGCACACTGAAGCAGTTTTATGTGAAACTGCTGCACGGCGGATATTTTTTTATTCTGTACAGCATTTCATTATTCCCAGGCCTGATGAGTCGATGTATTTAATGTTCAAATATTTATTGAGTGTAATTTAATAGTTTGGATCATTAATATCCTGGAACAAAGACTGTCTTAACTTGTAGACACTCTTTAAATCAGTGAAACACTTAAAGCTACCTGAGAAGTTTGCTTGCAAACAAAGTTCTTGTTGATTGTGTGAAACCTTGAGGCCTAACAAATATAATGTGTGCCTTTCCTTCCCCAAAAACATCTGTCAAACCATTTTCTTGAATGTGTTTTATGTGCATCGTTTACTTTCATGCACTTGTGCTTTTTTCCTATCTTTAGTGCATTGTTACAGCCCCCAAAAAACCCAAACAATGTAAAAATTATATTACATTCAAGCTACAACTTTGCAGGTGTTTATGGGGAATAAAACTCATCCTGCACTTGTCAGACTATAAGAATACACATTTTAAAAAGTGGTTTGTTTACCAGAAAACTGCAGAGAGGGGCTTCTGTCTGAAAATACGGGGAAGTGTCGAGTTAAGCTATGTAGTGTTCATTTAAGGAAATAAGGACACTGTTGATGCATGTAATGTTGCTACCATCTAACCAGCACTTTCAAATGCAAAAAACTAATAAAAATACTTAAGACATCCTCCAAATTATATGGACAGCCAGCTGCGTTTGAAGTGTTTAAGGAACCATTTGAGATTTTAGGAAATAACATTCCTGTCACCACTTCTGTGTTTGTATGCTAAATATGAAGCTGCAACCAGCAGCTGCTTAGCTTAGCATCAAGACTGCAAACAGTGAAAAATCCACCTATCAGCCCCTCAAACGAGTACCAGGGTCAATCTTCTCACCTACATAACCGGTCTCCATCTCTGACCTTCTGGAGCCTTTTTTGTGTCTTGGGACCCAAAATAAAAGTGTTTGCAATTTTTAAGCACTGTGTTTCTACGCCCCGTTGTCCAGGATGACGTTGCCGTCTTTGTCCTTGATCCTGAGCCGTCCAGTGGGGTAGCGGGTTTCTTGTCTGCCGTCACTGTAGACAGTCTTCACGGTGCCGTCTGGATACTCTCTCCTCTTGTAGTCAGCCGTGTGAATCTCCTTCTGGCCCGTGTTGAAGTGGATCTCTTTCGTGCCGTCACTGAAAGAAATCAGAAAGAGGTTTATTTCCAGGTATAGTTCACACAATACGAGGAATGTGTTCTGGTGGGTTAGTGCAACAAAACAGTAAATATAGAGTAAAATAAAGTAACTAAAAATAAAAACAACTAAGAGTGCAAGAATCAAAGTAACAGAGATATTTATATTAAGTTAACGTTCAGTTCCATGTCCAGACATTTGCTGGTTCTACCTGCTCCAAATGTGCACATTTAATATAAAATTTGAGAGTTTCTGTTTGTCGCACACTCACACAGCATGTGCAGTGAAATGCGACTGTTCCTCAAGGCTGTGCAACAATAATTATTATTATAATAATAATTGATATTTTAAAAAGTCATATATTACTGTAAATTAAATATTGCTTTCTGTTTTTAAAGGAAATGATTATTCATTGCAGCCCAAGTACTACTACAACAATGTAAAAATACTGAATTTCATGTAAACATCGCTGCAAGGTGGCTCGGTGGTTAGCATCGTTGCCTAGCAGGCAGAAGGTCGCCGGTTCGCACCCAGTAAGAACACCCGGGATCGTTCTGCGTGGAGTTTGCATGTTCTCCCCATGCAGCGTGGGTTCTCTCCAGGTTCTCCGGCTTCCTCCCACAAGGTCCAAAA
>NW_007577969.1:389700-393574 GCF_000690725.1 Stegastes partitus
GTCAGTCCGTCAGCGGAAACCTCCTTCCTCGTCCCGTTGGGGAAGACAATAAGGCGATCGCCACTGACCAGAACCTTCTCTATCTGAAAGGATCAGAACCACAGCTCCATCAGAAACAAACAACGAGTAACAACACAGTATCACAGGAAGCATTCTCATCTTAAAATATGGCCAGACTCTCCAGAATAATCCAACTTGGCAGTGCAGTATCTACTGTTATCCTGACACAATTAGAAACCAGCTACATGAATGACAGAAAATAGAGGATTCATGCGTTCCTCTGAATGATCCAACCAGTTACATCAGTAATTAACGGACTTGTCAATATTGTAGAATCTCATGTCTGTGGCACTTCCTCACCTTGCCATCAGGGTGTGTTATGACCTCCTGGGCTGATTCTGGCTCATTGGCTTCATTGCACTCAGGTTGTTTTTGTGGAGAATCTCGTTTCTATCAGATAAAGATGTGAAAAAAACACCATGAATTATTAAACCTGGGTGTAGTGACTGATCACTGTGATGGAGACTAGAACATCCAAATCATGTTTGCAACTGTGAACAGCATAAGAAGGTTAACCCTGTGAATTCCACCTGCCAAGCAAGTTAGAAAGGCATGTTTTCTATTTTAAAAAATAAAAATAAAACATAAAAATGACAGTATTTACCAGAGCCACAAAGTGTCTAATAAGAAAAAAAAATAGTCAGATTTTCAAATTTACACCATTTACTGGAGCAATTAGTGTGACGAAAATAATTAAGGGCGCTGAAACATCTTCCTAGAGTTTACATGCAGAATAGTTTGTAGGTTGTTAAAATGTAAATGGGCTGAATCAAACAGCTCATCTATACTATGTGGAGCTCCCATTTTCACACTTTGGAAAAAAGCTGTAATCGCTTATTTTTCTTTTTTTTTAAGTTTTCCCTTTTTGTGGCATTGTACAGGGGGCACTGACAACATGCATGGCATTTGTTTTTATTTCTCCCATTATAAGACAATGCTAAATATGTTGTGTATTCTAAAAAAAAATAAACTTCTGACAGATTTTAAAATGTATCTTAAATTTATGCTTCAAAACCAGTGATGCATTTTCCTTTTTGGTATCTGTCAGTAAAGCTGCTGCATCATTTTAAAAAAAAACTGCAGCGTGTGTATAATTTGTTAAATAAAGTAAAAGAGAGCAGCACTACTTCATACCGGAGAGCCGTTGTCGAAGTGTTCCTGGTTTGGTGATTTTTCTTGGCTCTTGCTGGCAGCTGCCGACCTCTCCTCTGTCCTCCTGACGGGCAACGAGGAGGATGAGGAGGAGCTTTGCCCCGATGGCCTCCTCAGGCTGCTCTTCATCGCTGTTGACAAAAACAAAACACAAGAACATGTTGACTACTGTCAGCTGTTATGACTCTGGGTCAGTCATCAAACACTTACGTACTGAGGGCTGATTAAAATGATTAGAAAGACTAAAATAGTGAAGTAGCGAAATAGATTTTGCAGCCTGCAGAGGTCGGGGTTTTTATGAAGAATTTCCCTGTTGTGGGTTTGTAGTACATCTGATTAAACCACTCATAAAAGGAGGAACATTTTAAATATGTAATACAACTTTAAAAAAAAGCTAAACAAACTTGTCTCAGACCAAAACTAAGAAGGCTTACTGTCTGAACATTGTGAAACCAAATTTCTTTCTGATCGGCTTGTCAGACTAATTTAAACCTGCAGTTATAGATGTTTTTGTTGGTTTCAGAACATGTTGATAACTTACCCATCCAGCACATACACACATCACAAACACCTTGGAGTCAACCTGGCAAGTGCAAGTCTAATCACATTTTTTTCTGTCTTAATGTTGGTCTCAAACCAACTCCAAATGACAGGATCTGGTTCTATGGCTGCCAAATGCTCCACCATGTCCAGCTGCATGATGGATGAAGAAATTCAACTTGCATTTTTTATTTTTGTTTATGATTCCATTATAACCGCGTCATACTGCACAAAATCATTTGTAATTCTCTCTACCAATAGTCATGGTTGTGCTGCTTCCATAGAGGTGCAGGACTTTAGACTGCAGTGAACATTTGAAATATGTGACAAGTGCAAAAATCATCCAGAAACTGTTTGGAACTTCAAGGAATAATTTGGTAATATAACACGTTTTATTTGCTATAGTGATTCAGGAATGCTATTCTAGTTAACCCCGCCTTGATGTCACATTGGTGTCCTGGCTGGACATCACTAAGCATCACAGAAGCCTTTGTCATGGTCTCCCTTTACCAGCTGGACTATGCTCTCTGCTCCAACAGGGACCTGCCTTCCCCCTCTGGTCGCTACAGTATTAAACAGTAAGAGCCTCCATCTGGTGGTGCAACCAGGTACTACAGCTGAGCTATGATACTTGAAATGTGTATTATTAAGGAAAACTGTATCGGATTGGGGGCTGCAAGGTGGCTCAGTGGTTAGCACTCTTGCCTCGCAGCAAGAAGGTCGCCGGTTCGTGTCCCAGTGAGGACACCCGGGATCTTTCTACGTGGAGCTTGCATGTTCTCCCCGTGCAGTGTGGGTTCTCTCTGGGTTCTCCGGCGTCATCCCACACAGTCCAAAAACATGTTGAGGTTAATTGGTGATTCTAAATGGTCCATAGGTGTGAATGTGAGTGTGCTTGGTTGTCTGTCTCTAAGTGTACTTGTCTTCACCCTAAGTCAGCTGGGATAGACTCCAGCCCCCCCATGACTCCAGTGAGGATTAAGCGGTGTATGGATAATGGATAATGGATGGATGGATGGATGGATGGATGGTATCAGATTGGGACTCAAAACTCGTGTCAGAAATAGTTTTGAATAGTATAAACGTCCCTGTGAATGANGTTCATTTTAGGAGTTTGCTTTTAGTTTTTACATCTGGTAATACTGATTATTTATCTGATCTGTTGGTTAGGTGAGTCTCTTGTAGATCCCTAAGATCCTCCATTTCTGTTCTCCTAATGTTCCTCATAATAGAGCTGTAGGAAGGTCAGAGCATCACATGAAATAGACAGCCTTAGCTAAAACCTTACAACCCATCTTTTCAGGCTTGTGTTTAAAAAGTGTTGAGTAAGACCACATGTATTTTTATTGTTGAATTTTGTATCATATGTTGTGTTTTATCTCTGGTTACTGTGAGCTCTCAGATCTATCATTTACATATTTTACACCTTTGAGATTACATTTAAGATGACTTTTATTGAGAAATGCGCGTAGACTGAGCTGCTCGGTGTCACATTAAAATCATATTAAATTCCTCATTTCACAAAATACTAATGAGTCTTGAAAACTCTCAATGAGATATTAATTCAGTCTATTTATAATATATAAAATACATTCTAGTAAGAGTCTTGTCTCCTTTAGAGACATTCATTTAACAACCATTTAACAAAAACTAGTATTTTGATTTTATTCAAACTACTAAGACCTCCTTTCTTAACAGCAAGTAATGACTTACTCAGGTTAAATACTTCATATCAACAGCGTTGCCTCTCTTCTTTTATCTGTCTTCAAATGTCATCGTCATCTCCACCAACACATACATTTGCTCACTTGTTAAGTGCTGTGAGATGGCATATGTTGCAAACTCCGCTATACACATAAAATTGAATTGAAATGAATTGGGGCTGCAAGGTGGAACAGTGGTTAGCACCGTTGCCTCGCAGTAAGAAGGTTCCCAGTTTGCCTCCCAGTGAGGACACCCAGGATCTTTCTGCATGGAGTTTGCATGTTCTCCCCGTGCAGTGTGGGTTCTCTCCGGGTTCTCCAGCTTCCTCCACAAGGTCCCAAAACATGTTGAGGTTAATTGGTGATTCTAAATTGTCTGTAGGTGTGAATGTGAGTGTGCTTGGTTGTCTGTCTCTAAG
>NW_007577969.1:396889-456537 GCF_000690725.1 Stegastes partitus
ATGGATGGATGGATGGATGGATGGATGGTATCAGATTGGGACTCAAAACTCGTGTCAGAAATAGTTTTGAATAGTATAAACGTCCCTGTGAATGAAAACCTGTCGTCACTGTACCTGCAACGCTCTGGCTGCCCTCAATGGTGTTCCTTCTTGTGGCTGCTGCAGCGCTGCTCTGTGGAGGGCTGCTGCTGCTGCTGCTTCCTCTGGAGTCAAGAGGACTCTGAAACCAAAGTTTAAGTGTCATGTCAAGATGAAAAAAGCCCAGAGCTCCCACATAGTGAATGACTTGATGATTTGAGGACTGTCAAAGCAAAAATGGATAAAGGGACTTATACATGCTGCCTTTGTCACACTTACTTAATTCAGCTCATGCTGCTGTGATCATACCATTGAAAGATGTGACCAAACTACAGGCAGACCTGTACTGACAAAATGAATATAACAAATAACATATAGACATAAACATGCTTACTGCAAACGTCACTCCTTTGGACACAGACGACACATTATTCTCAGAGATTTTCAGACCCTCTTTTGTTTCTGTTTCCTTCGGTGCAGCGACAGGGTTTTTCTTCAAGGTGCTGAGGCGGAGCTTTTCCAACATGCGGATCTTAAAGTAAAAGCAGAAACATGCTTAAAACATTATTTTTTTTAAACGGAAAACACTGAAACTTTTGGTTTTTTTAATTCAGGAGTATTTCTCTGCAACACACTAAGTCTGAATTCTTAACATGTTGTCGGCTCCATAATTTAAACCCTCTTTACCTGGTGTTAGAATAACACCTCAGCTGTGATTACATTGTGATTGGTTCTCAATATTAAGTTTGGCAGGGCTGCAGATTTATGCTAACAGACAGATTATGGCTTGCTAGCTCCAGATTTTACCTTTTGCCAGGCTTACTTAAACCCACAGGAAAATAAGGTGACCTTTGAATTTGCTGTGAAGATTTTACTGTATTTGCACCTGACTGAGATCTGATCACAGTGCAACTATCTGACATCAACTTGTGCTTATTTTCCATCCACATAACATTCCAGACGCAGGCTGCATTGTAACGCTAGACAGGTGAGGTGTCTGATGAGGTACCTCGTCCCGAAGAGAAGCGTTCTCCTGGCTGAGGGAGTCGACCTGTTGTCTCAGTCGGCTGTGTGTTGACGTCCACCGACTCTCCCTTCGCCTCAACTCCTCCTGCAGGGAGCTCAGCTGCTGCTTCAGCACCTGGAGATTCAAATAGAGTATTTTAAGATTTCACTCATTCATTCATATGTTATTCTTGTTACTGTTTTTTTCAGGGGTTTTGTTTTTTTGAAGCACAGCGTGTGTAACTAGATGTGCACAATTACCGAAGTTTTAGGAAACACTTTTTTTTTCCTAAGTCTGCAAACTCAAGAGCTCAGATTTTTAATTTGACTGTCAGTAGGAACTCTCATCGTTAGCCAAAATTATGTGTGAATTGCTGCAGCAAACAATGTTGTGTAATAATTTATGTTTTGTGCCATTATGCTACTATGTGAGCTTAAAACATGCTTAGATTTGCTTTCCCCACTGTCCATTTTAAACTTGAAAAAAATAATTATTTGTCTCCTTGTGTGCAGCAGAAAACGCTGTTAACATTGGATTATTACCTCGTAAGTTAATAAGGTACAAATATTGACAGATCTAGCTGATGCAGAAACACTGAAGTCACGTTCTATGGAATGTGTATGTAAAGTCCACAATCGTCAACCTACTAACATGCGATTTGTTGATCTGGTTCAGTAAGTTTTGCATCACCTGGATTTCCTCTCGCTCCTTCTTGTCGGGCACGGCTCTGGCAGCTAACGCATGCTTCTCAAACAGTTTGCGCTCCTTCTGCAGCTTCTTGTTCTCGTCTTTCTTGTATTCCTCAAACTTTGCCAGCTCCTCGGCTTTGGTCTGCTCAAACGCCAAACGCTCTTTTCTACAAAACAAACAACAAAGTAGACGTAAATCTCACAGAAAAGGAAAGAAAAGAAACATCACATAAGAATACATTACTTCTAAAAAGACTTAGTAAAAGAAATTAGGATGTAAAAGTGAACAGAACACTGGCTGTTCATCATGCAGGGTCTCTGGCACCCTAAAAATAAAGATTTTGTGGTATTTATTTTTGTGAACGTCTTCATCAAATGTTATTCTGTAAGCCTTCTGTACTTTAAAAGTCTCACTGGACCAGTCTGTGCGAGTCTAAAGCTGATATTTTAAGAAACTTTTCATACTTTCACACGACTGAAATGTTTAAGCGCAGCCAAATATGTCACCTGAGATTTTCCTGATTCTTTTCATTCTCCTGCCGGAGTTTAGTGAGCGCAGCGTTCTCCTTCTTAAATCTCTCGATCTCAATCTCCAGCTCCACCAGTCTCTCTCGCAGCTGTCTCGACTGGACCTGTTGGACTGGGGACAAAAAATGCACACACAAAACTGAAAAACACACTCGTGGGGTATCTCATCCGTAACTGCTCATATGTGTTCCAAACAGGAGTGTTGATCTGTGACAATGTTCATGTTTTAACTGTATAATAACACAAAATCAGAAAGGAAAAGTGATCCTTTGAAGTTTACAGATGGTGCCAGAGCTCAAAATACAGAAGCAGGAAGACAGACAGAAAGAGTAGAAGACAGTAGTGCAGAGTTGACATTAATTTTGTGAACGAATAATCAGAGCAATCACAACAAACATTTGTCTAACCTGTCTCCTCCTCTGGCTTTTTGAACTCAGAAGCAACAGAAGCAGCAGGTGGAGGAGGACCAGGTGCATTCTGGGCTTTTGGCTTCAGCGAGGGGAACAACCTGGTCATGAGCTGGGAGGCAGGAGGAGGATCGGGCTCCAGGTTGACTGGACCTTTATGCAGCTCCACAACTTTGCTCACTGCTACCTTCCTCAACAAGGTCCTCTCCGGTGGTGAAACTCTGTTGGCTGCTGGCTTGGAAACTGGACTAACTTCAGTACTCTGATTGGCTGTGCCGATGGCGGTGTCCTCCAGGTCATTCCACGTGTCGTCATCGTCAAACACAACTCTCTGCTGCTGGCTGTCTTTGTCCTCGATCACAGTGGAGTCGTCATCATTGCTGACGTCGCTCTGCTGATCCTCTTCTTGTGCCACATCAGAAGCCAAATCCCTGGAAATGTCCTCGTCTTGATAAGACCGTTTGTCATATGGTGGGTTCGTTGGTGCAGGGAAGCAACAGCTGCTTTTGACCACGACTTCCTGGTCTCCAAATTCAGAACCACTGCAGGATGACATGTCAGAGATCTTACGCTTGTCTTCTCCCTCTCTCTCCTTATCCCCACTGCTCACTCTGGCCTTCAGTGCATCATCTCTTATCGTTTCCACAAATCCTTCTGAGATCACAGAACTGTTTTTACTGGATCCAACACTGCTGCACCTTCGAAGTGCATCCCTGGGAGGTGACTTGATGGGGGTGGAGGAGAGCCGCCGCTGATGGAGCCCCCTGGCTGCCTGCAGCTGCCTTTGATGCTGGTCCATCTGAAGAACCTGTGAGTTCAGAACAAAGTCTGAGATTGCAGGTATTTACAGTCAGCAGGTCAAATATGATTGGACAACACTCTAGAAAAACCACACAACAGATATGAAACTACTTCATTCTAGCAAGAGTTTGCTCAGAGTTCTTCACAGTCATTGAACACATGTACATGCTGTGTCTTACATTTTTTACTATGGTCATGACTTTTTTATGGGTGGATTTGTTTTTAAACCTACATAACACTCAGTAAAGAGATGACAGAAGATAAAGGGAGAGAGTTAAGAAATGTAACAAAGTTCCCTGAGGCTGATGGTGTCTTAATTACTATGCAACTTAATTGCAAGGGCAACCCACTATGGCAACTTATTTAAACTGCAGTAGAAGATGTTTGGCCACTTTGGGGAAGGGCTGAATCATTCTGGTTAATACAACATTAAGTATCTAATTGCATTTTTACAACACAAGCAGTTAGACTGACTCAAAACAACTCAAACAAGGAGCTGAAAACATCCTCACTCTCCCTAAAACTACCAGCAAGCCATTTACATAGAAGCAATAATGCATCATCAATACTGATTTTGACCACTTTTAAAGAGTACTGTGCATTAATTAAACAAATGAGCATGGTAGAATTTTTTTCTTAGGCAAGGCATCAAAACACTTCATGCAACAAAAATGTAGTGTCAAATTAAGCGTTATTCGGTTATGTTTGCAATAGGACTGCATGATACTGGAAAAAGGTGACATTGCAGTATTTAGTGTTTATGCAGTAAGGACAACAACATATTCAGCAGATGACTGAATAACTATTGTAAAGAATAAATAATTCTAAAATGAATGGAGAGATTTTGCAGCAGAGTGCATCAAAAATAGAAAAAACGTATTTATTTTTTTAAAGCTACAAAAAGGGACATTTGGAACCTTTCTCTAGTGGCATCAGACGAAGGTATCCAAAATATGTTTTTGCTTTGGACAGCATTCAGATCTGACTTTGAGTTGTGGTGCTAATTTTTAATGGTCAAACAAATTAGATTAATGGAAAAAGTTGCGACAGAGCATCTGCTTTTGGTTAACATCATAACTTCTGTAACTAAAATATTTTCATACACTGATGTTGTAATGTTTTATTTGGAACCAAATCTTGATCATTTTCTCTCCTATTCCTCGCTCATTTTACAGTGCACAAGGGCCGACTGCATGTCAACAAACTCTGTGTCTTGTAAACAAAGTATTTAAAAAAAAAGTGTATGTTATTAAATCTGAGTAAACTATGATTCATCAGACAGACTTCTCTTGAAGATTAGTCATGGAACATGAGAACGGTTTAAGGTAATGAATGTAGCACCTTCATGACAAACGAGGAGTTGGATGAGAAGGACAGCTCTTCAGCTGCTTGTTCCAGCAGCTCAAACTCTCCAAGCTCCATGTTTTCCAGGTGCTGGTTGCACTCCCAGTGATGGAGTTTCTCCTGGAATGATAACTCAAAGGAATCCTGTGGAGCTCCATCTCCTCCTTCTGTTCCCGCTCTTTCTTGAGCTGATTTCACTTTTGAAGCATAACTTTTCTCTTTAGTGGCATCATTTTCAGCCTTTCCTGGCCCTCCTAACATGCCCAGCTGTTTGGTTACAGGGTTTGGCTGCATGTTGTGAAAAGAGTTCTTTGTGGTCTGAACTGAAAGACGCACTTTCCTGTTATTCTGCTCCTTTCCTTGCCAAAGTTGATGTTGTTTGGTTTGTCTGATGTCTGGGTCAGTCGGAATAGACTCCGTTCCTTCTGTGTTCTGTCTCTGATAACTCCCCAAAACCTTTGTCCGTGCTGCCTTACTCTCTGCTCTCATGTCCTGAGGTGGTGAACTGAGTCCCCTCAGTCGGTTTTCCTTGTTGAGTGTAGCAGTTTTACGCTGGACAGGAAGCCGTGGGACACCATTTGCACTACTTTTCTGGATAGATGCAGGCTCTGAGTTACTGCGCGACATTACTTTGGCCCGGGGTTGAGGTTTGGGATCGTTCTTCACCTCTATTTTATGTAATGGAGCCTTGGGATTGTTAGTAAACCTAGAAAGCCCCTCGCCTCGCTTCAGAAAGGCCCTCTTGGGAGGGGCCTGTGCAGCTTCAGCTTCATCTGGGCTCTGTTAATGTGAGGAAACACAGTATGAACAAAATGTGCATCTGAATTTCTGTTGAATAAAAAAAACTTGGTAGTGTAGCAACTCTGAAGCCTTAAATGTTCAGGTTTTCTTTAATGCACCTCATTGCAACCACATTATAATATGATAATAGCAGTGGATTGAGGTTGTCAAACACTTTTCTTATCATCAAATGTATGGCTCATTGTTAAACAATCTTATGGGCTTTGCCTACAAAACTGTTTAGCTTTTGAAAACAGTTTTTTCATGTGTTTTAGCGCTGACAGATGATTTTCACCCTTTATAGGCAGAACCTCGCTATATCCTCTGACCTTTTGTTGCTGGACAGACTTCAGCCTCTGCTCCTCCAGCCACAGTTGCTCCTCCAACAACTCCTCAAACGTCTGCTTCTGACCCCCAATACCTGGTCTTATAGGTCTGGAGAAGAGCAAGACATATGCAGAAGGTGAAGAGATTCAAACAGACACAGTTTTCGATAAAATCACTCATACAAAACAGTACAAATAAGAGCCACATTGCTGCATGTCCAGCTTGGTCTAATCTCTTCATTTACCTGTCATGGGAGACTTTATCTTCTCTTCTGCTGTTGTCATCAGTTGTAGTCACACCATTATGTTGTATTAACATGTCATTGTCCTCGGGAAAATGGCCAGAATCGACACTCTGCTCCTCATCATCTTCTCTGGAGTTCCACATGCCTGTAGGAAACACAAAGTTTGAGAATCTCACATAGAGGTGATTTATCCCCAAAAGTATGTCAGCAATGTGCTGAAAGTAAAAGTAGATGTGTGCTGATGCTATGTTCGGAATACAAATACAAAAAACATAGTGATTAAAATGTTATTTTAAGCCTAAAAACAGATTTCTCACCTTCTTCCTCATCTTCAACCTCCACATGACCTTGATGTTTAAGTAGCTGCTCCTGTCTGCCTCTTGGTAAAGGCTGTTGTTCCTGTCGGAGGCCCTGTGTGACCCCATGGCAGCTCATATTGGAGCTGGAAGAACTTTCTCCGTAATGAGAAGTCCTGTGGAGAGTGTCCTCGCCCCATTCTGCTCCCAACGCCCCTGAACTCTCTGCATATTCTGAAAGACACATTCCAGTCACATCACAGTCTATGAAGCAGAGAAAATACATACAGATCGTTTACCAATTTGGTAAAGGAAAACAGTTGATCAAAATTGCAGCTAATCTAGTAATTTCTTTGTCTAACCTCCCACGCAGTGCTGGGATCCATTCATGATTCCCAGTAGCCTCTGCTGCTCCTCCTGGAGGCGAAGCAGCTCCTCCAACTGATGAGCTTTTAGCTGCTCCTGCATGTGCTGCTGCCACTTTCTCAACTGCACAAAAGCACACAATATTATTTTGTAATTTATCCATGTAGCCAAACTCTCAGTGTTTTCTTCAATTAATTTAAAGGCATCTCACAACTTGTGTACCTGTATCACATCAGTGTCTTCAATTAATGTACTGATAATTACCATACTAAAGTGTTTGCTTACTGTCATCTACGCATTTCTGTCACGATTTGAGTCTTCGCCAACATAATTAGCCTTAAGGGAAAAATACTAATAATAGCAGGGAAAGGCAAATGAGTGCGTGTGATGGAGGTGCAGGGTATTAAGTAAACAGGAAGACATGATGTAATCAACGGTGAAGCCACGCAAGGTCCCAGAAAAGCACAACTTCTTTAGAGAACATGCTGTTGTCCTAACATTAGTAACGAATACGTCGCTGTGTTTGGTTTGATGTGAATCAGTTTCAGTCATTTTACTATAAATCAGTATAAATAAAGGACATTCTCTTAGTATCAATATAAGATATCAGAAAACATGCATCAGAATGGAATATCAGCAGTTACGCTGCTGAGCTGATGTCCATCTCATTAGATCGCAATTTTAGCTGGCATGATCAGGTATTTCAGATGTTATTTCTAGAGAAAACTGATTGATGCTATTCTTTGTAGCGTTAATTTCAACAACCAGATTGTGCCTTGGGATGCAGACAATTAAAAGTGCCCTTGTTGTTATTACAATATAATTTACAGAGACAGATAATGAATATTTCACATCAGCATCAGTTAAAGGAGACACCAGATTCTGACATGCAACGTTGGCCTTACCTGTTCTAGCTTCATATTAAGAGGCAGATCCTGTGATTTTCCTGCAATCTCATCCAAACTGTTCAGCTGTCCATCTGTATTTGTCGTTGGGACGTAGACTAGACCGTTCACCGGCCTGTCAACTCCAGCCCTCTCCTCTCCAAGTGACCGTGCAAATCCATCCACGCCGAGGCAGCTGCTGTCTGCAGAGGCGGGCAAAGGGGCGAAGTCTGAGGCGAAAGAGTCATCTGGCTTCAGGGGAGGGGATCCCACGGCAGAGACATGCCGCAGGGGGCCAGCCAAGTCAGGGGAGGGGTTGAGGATCACCCCGGCTCTGGTGCTACTTGGCATCCACCGGGCCAAGAAGTCCGCCTGAGAGTAGTGGAGCTCGGCCGGAGATGACATGATGACCGCGATGGTTCAGGCAGGGTTTGCTAATCCGGGATTTGAACGACAGAGGTGACATTTTCAGGGTTAATCAGGCCACAAATAAACACGCTCTGGATTCCAAGAAAACTATACATAGAGGCCGTTAGACGTTTAATTAGTCATCTTAAATCAATTCAGGCTCAAACCACATCAGCAGAGGAGTGTCGGTTTTAAATATTTGGTTGGTAACAGCAAACTAAACATAACCGAATATGAAAACCAAACGGTTGTATCACTTGACAATAAGTTTATGACACGTATCTCACAGTTTAGCTAATAAATCTGAAAGTGCTTTAGTGCGTTTTTAACCAAATGTCGTTGAATTTAAATAGCTTGGCTTCCCCTGTTGATACTCGCAGTTTTACTTGAGTCACAAAAACTTATTAACTTACACCGTAGTGGCGATCTAATAAAGTAGCAACATTTATAAGCATGTCAAAATGCGGGATTTACCTGAAACACCGGAGAAAATCAATCTCTCTGCAGTGAAAGTGTGAAGAATACAAACATAACAGACAAAAGTTTCGAAGCCTGCCGCCATATCAAAACAAAGCCCGCGAGAGCTACAGAAAACAACGAAAACGTTCTAGTTGCATTGTGGGTAATGTGGTTCAGCAGTAGTTTTAAAATGGCGGTTTTTTAAATTTAATTTAAATATGCATTTTAGTTTTAAAAACGAGTATAATACTTCAGCTACGTCTAAAAGACACTTTTATTAAACTTAAAAGCGATGCTTGTATCAGATAACGCTTTGATTTAACCGCTTTTTGCAGAATATTTCACAATAAAGTTCAACAAGTTTATATAACCATGCGTATCGTTTAATACAAATTTTTAAAATAGCTAAATGTTATGGACTTCAAGAAATATGCTTCGTATATTATCATATGTTTTACTTTCACCTCAAACACAAAGGATCTTTATGAAATAATTTCGACGCTTACTTTTATTCTGACATTTCCTGATCACGTGGTCCTTCTGACAGCAACGATTGGCCGATACAAAAAAACTAACGACACATGATATACTAGCAACTGAAACCGAACTGAAGGTGTGTTGGGACAATGGAAAAGGTTTTGTGTAATGTCCACGGTAAGTCTTAAAAAGTTTGTGGTATTTCATTGTTCGTTATAAGATAGAGACTCATTACATTTTGTGTGTACTTACTAGAAGTTCTATTTATGTCTCGTTACTTGAAACACTGCTTGTCATGTGCATGACACACTCATATGACAAGGCAGTTTACTTGAGCTATTTCTTACATTTTACCGGCACCTTACCAAAAGTATTTCCCTTCTAGTGAGGTGAAAGTTTACATCATTGACTAAATATCGCTGTCCTCACACAGGCTCCGTGTGTATGTTGAAAACGGGAGTAAAAGATGGACCAAATAAAGGCAAGAGCTTCTACGTCTGCGTTGACAAGCAAGGCTGTGATTTCAGTCAAGAAACCAGGTATTCACATCACTATCCGGTCACCCACAAGGCGAGGGTGACATCCTCACAACCACCATAGTAGTGACATGCACTGTAAAGCCTCACTGTTGTCACAAATCTACAGGTTCCTCACGAAGGAAGCCTCGTGAATATTGTTGTCCAATCTTGGAAATGTCCAAAAATCTAGTACCTCAAAACAGAGACCACTCTCTTACACCTTAACATCTGTTTAGATCGTCACTATTCTGAGTTTGGATCCAAGAATAGCAGATGTTTTTATATAGACTTGATTTGGCAGCTGTCTCTATGGCCCATATTAAAATGGCTTTTATGGTTTTCATATTCGGGCAAAATCACTATTTAAAACAATGCAGTTAGTAAATTGCAAAGGCTGCAGTTTAAGACATACATTTGCAGCGTGTATGAGCTGTTTTTGTGTTTGTTTGTTTTTTTAAAAGTATATATATTATTAGTTTATTTAACTTGAGTGCCAACCTCTGTAATACTTAGATGCAAAGTCTGACCTTTGCCTTGAATGACCTACCTGTTTCAATGCCAGAGGCTTTTTACAGTAACTACTTTATTTTTATTTTTTTATTTAACACAGTCACAGGTTTTGTGATAATTATTCTATCTCTTATGCCATTTAATACTGTAATGAATTCTTGTTTGAAGCAACTTTAAGTAAGTTCCCATCCTTGCATTAGAATATACAGCAGGTTATAATTTGATGATGGCAATGCTCTATCATGTTTTACATCTATTACATAACTACTAACTATTGAACTGAAGCTTAAGGAAATGTATATCACATATCACAATATCTCTTTAGAAAATTACAGTTGGATATTTTCCCCTAATTGTTCAGGTCTTATTCGTACCAGTAGTCAGTTTAATTCTACTTTGCAAAATTAGTTGTTGGGTTTTTTTTGTTTGTTTTGTTTTGTGTGTTACTCAGATTGTTGTTCCTGTTTGTAATCTGAATTATCATTATCTCTTCTCTAGCGTCTCACCTTCTCACTGCCTCCATCATGAAGATGCAATGGTGGAGCTCCAAGCTCTCAGCTACAGTCAACAGCAGCAGGGCCACAGGTGGGTGTGCAGCTGCTTTAGTGGTCCAAATCAGGAAGAAATTTCTGTTGTAACTAATACAGCTTACACAACACTTAATTAAACTTCATTCCTGTGGAGGCTTTACATTTAAAGTAATAAATTAAAGCCCCTTTCAGACATGCATTTGGCTTCATGTCTGGCCACTTATCTGAAAAGTCTGGATGGAAATTTTATTCGATCGGACCTAGTAACGTTTCCGTATCACTTTCAACACAGCAACTCTATGATATTGCATTAACAGAGAAGCACATTCAAGCAACGTACTTTGATTTGAGGAAGGCTTTTTCCCCATGTTAGCACCAGTTTTGGTCCAAAAACATCACTGACAACGGCAAAATGGCCAAAATTCAAAAAACACCCTTCTTATTTACTTTACCCTACTTTTTTTTTTTTCCACATCTTTTAAGAATTGAAATTTCTTTGAAAATACAACTTTACTGCAATGAAGACAAGTTGGACTAATAAGACTCACCAATAATGAATGTAATCCAGGTTAAAACATTAAAGGGAGCTAAAGTTTAGTTTGTTGCTTCCAGCTGTTTGTAAAAGTCTTTCCTCTGAGTTTATCAAATACCTGTTCAAACTGCAGCAGGATGCATGTCCAAAGACAGTAAGTTGAGCATATTTATGCAACTGGAGCAACAGAAGTTGAAATTGTGAAGTTTCCTTGACATGAAGACGTCATCGGTCAGGATGTAACTCAAGTCACACTGTGTTATTCTTTACCTCACACAGTTTAACTGTCACATACGGAGTGACAGTTCATCAGCGGCAGTTAAATAATGTGTTACGTAACGGATTTTGATTTAATTTTGGGTTCATTAGTGTATTAATATGCAATTACACATCACTTGATGTGGTGTCCAATCTCCTATGTATGACAAAGGGGATGTATCTCTGAGTAAAGCTGAGAGGAACATTAATGGAAAAGTGACCTATAGTATGTCTCACTGACAGAAAGCCATCACTTTAACAGATCAATGAAGGCAACAACGTATCCTATGTAATATACCCAATGTAGCTTAAATTTTTTCTCTTTTTTTCCAGGTTGTTCTACCGATGTATTATGGGCAAAAAAACAGGCCAGAGATGGTGTGGAAACGTGCCTTGGACCGCAGTAAGACCTACCACAGATTTCACCATGCATATAGTCAATTTGAGTTTTATTTTTTCATTATTATTATTATTGTTGTTGTTGTTGTTGTTGTTGTTGTTGTTGTTGTTGTTATAGGCAACAGTCGATTAAATGAGTACTCCTTCAAAAATAATTAACCAGAACTATTTTGATAACAGATCAATAGATTACATCTTTTTTTTTTTAAAAACAAAATTTGACAGTTTAATATACTAAAGGTAAAAATGTAATGCTTTCTTCTTGACTTTTTGTCTTAAGAAACAAAAGTTTTAATTGATAAGAAAATAAACTGCGGGTTAGACACTTGTCAAAATAATCATTGCTTGCAGGTGTGTAATCTGTAAGAAATGTAAATAGATATTTTTTCTAATTCTAAGTAGTGTCTGTATAGTATGTAATTTTTACATATAAACATGCCTATACATTTTACTTTTTTGTTTTGCGTCACTTTCTTTAAAACTGCGTTCTACCCATTTTTTGAAAAATGTCTGTTCTCCTTCATAGTTGCAGCCAGAGAAAGAAAAGAGAAGCCCTTTATCCGATGCACAGCTGCAGCCCTCCTGTCTTCCACCTGTCCGAAATCCCTTTAAGGCCCCTGGCAAGACAGATAAGGACTCTGAGTGGAAAAGGATGCAGTGTGGTGGACGTGAGGAGAAAGACAGTGAGGCAAGTCACAAGGCTGAAGAAAGAGAAAGCTATCACAAAGAGAATGTGAAGAATGTGAGTGCAGTGAGAGAAGAAGATGAAGGAAAGCTGAAGTCGTCAGATACTTACCGAGGTAAACAACTTCCGCTGGGGATGAAGTTAAAGAAGAGAGTTTCAAATGAGGACAGCAGCAGTCCCAAAGCAAATAATGTGGAGAAAACATTAGATAAGATACAAGACAAAGAAGAAGAGAACCACACTGAGCAGGGAGAAGCAGAAAAAAAGATTTCTACCTCCAGCATCAACACTGTTCACCCTGAGAAAATCAATGAAACTGCACCAGATCGTCACAAGAACTCACCCCAGACACCAACAGAAGGTGAAGCCTGTCTGGTGAAACAAGCTGACCCCACAGTGGAAAAGAGCACACCCAAATCTGCACCCAGCAAACAGGCTTCCACAGACTCTGATAACACCAGGAACCCCTCATCTGACAAACCAACACTGCCAGAGTCCAGTCAAACCAAAAACCACCAAGAGGGTGATGATGATGATGATGCTGATGTAGTGCTGGTGTCAGTAAAACCTGCTGCTTCGAAAACTCCTCCTGTTTCTGCCGTCCAAAAGACCCTGACCACCTTCCCTGGGTTCCAGCCAGCATCTAAGGTCAAGGATCAGGTGGAAGATCCCAGAGGGCTGCATCGCCTGCTCACCACCCAGCTGCAACAGAAAAAGGTGGGTTAATAGTCAAATCCATTTGGCTGCTATTTTTCTTCGGTAGGCGTCTATTGTATGGATTGACCAATACTGGTTTTCCGCGGCCGATACTAATGCCGCTTCTAATCGATCAAACAAAACCTGTCCGTCATAACTAGGCTTCTTCATTAATAAGGGTGACTTTAACTAAATATGTACAATAGAAATAGGAGTGATTAAATTAGAATGCTGTTTATGTGGGATCAACTGAGATTAATCAGTTTGTCTCCTGCTGTTACTGCTGCTGTTCTTCTCTATTTTACTAATCTTTCTCTGTTCTGTCACTTTTATTACCCACTAAGGTCTACATATTAAAGCATTATTAATTACTGTTTTCCAGACTCTGTTTCAGAGTAAGTTGTGGCTGCCTTCTAACTTAGCCACTAGCCGTTAGCATAGCCTTAGCCACTGTGAGTGTAGCTAATCATCAGCCAATAAGAATAAAAATACAGATAATTGCAAAAATACTCAATGTCAGCCAGGATATTCAGCCAGGCCTGTAATCAGTCTATCCCAAATCTGTTAAGTTTGCAGCCTTGATACTTGGTATTGCAAATGATTGAGACAGAGTTTTACCTTTTTTTATGTTTTTCAATGTATCGATTTGTATTTGTATCTGTTTTTCTATTTCTTACTGCTTATCTTTCCCTGTGAAGGCCACTCTGTCTGTGGTGAATGTGGCAGCTCTGCCAGATAAAGGAGAAAGGCTGAAGACGCAGGTCAAAGAGCTGGAGGAAGCGCTGGAGTCGCTGAGCCTCACTGTTGCTACTCAGCCTGGTAAGAGTTAAACTCCATCCATCCATCCATTATCTATACACCACTTAATCCTCACTAGGGTCATGGGGGGCTGGAGCCTATCCCAGCTGACGCAGGGTGAAGGCAGGGGGACACCCTGGACAGGTCACCAGTCTATCACAGGGCTACACATAGAGACAGACAAGAGTTAAACTGTTGGGTAATATGTATTTTTTTTAAGATTCCACTCCATCCAGGTCTTTTTCACTTATCCCTCTGGGACTCCCAGTTTGACTTCTGGGTATGGGTTCATTGTAAAAGTCTGACATTGTGTAGAGGACATCCAGCCTTGTTCACAAGAGAACATTTAAAGCTTTATTGTGAAATAAATATAGTAAAATTTGCATTCATTTCTGTCTGTGCTCACTGTAATGTAAAAATCACTTTCAGAGTCCCAGAGTGGATGTAATAGCAGTGATTCTGGTAAAAGCAGCACCCAGATGAACCCATTCAGTCGGCAGGGTGGCACCATCCTGCTCCCTGCTCCCCCAGCGCAGGGCCCCTCTCAGCACCAGGCGTCTGGCAGCTCTTTGGGGCTCCAGCTGAGTCAGGGATACACCCAGATGTATGGAGGTAGGCCAAATGGACAGGATGAACACATTTATGCAAATGTTGCCCTCTCACCAAATTGATTTGTGCTTCATACATGCATAGTAAATCCGTGGTCCTTTATGTTTCCAGCAAACCCACAGGCACAGGCCTTTTATGGTGGCAGGATGACTGAGGACCGTCTGCTGGCGGTGAAAAATGCCACCTGTGAGGCCATTGACCATCTCCATAAATCTCTGGAGTCGTGTCCCGACGCTGAGGCCGAAGCCAGAGACCCCAAAGGCATTAAGGTTAGACTCTCCTTCACCCACTAGTCTGCTTTTTCATTCACTCTTAGAGTTGAACACCACTAATACAATATGACAAACTTTCAGGGAACGATGCATCTCATTCATGATTGACACTCCCATCCACACACTTTGCTGTTAAAACATGACAGTTCCCCAGACTCAAAATCATTTCCTTAGAAAAGTGGTTTGCACAGAGCCCTGACCTCAAACCCATCCAACATGTTTAGGATAAATTAAATATGTGTACTGAGCCTAGGTTTACTTCCCAGTGTCTGTGGACATCAATACAGTTCTTAGGACAAAGTCGCTGTAGCCAGGTTAAAAACTCAGATTGAAAGCCTGAAAGCAGCAGATTAAGGCCCATGTGTTTTAATTAGCATGTTCTAAAAATCACATATTTAGAATCTTAAAGTGTCACATATACAAACATAGTGTATTCACTGTCTTTTGAAAGCTGTTATTTTTGCTGAAAATGTTTGGACAGTTTGTATTGGACAGAGCCTTTGTGTCGTCTTTTGATCAGACTCCAATATAATTGCCCTCTTGTGATTGGCCGATCAGGTGCCGCTCCTGGCCCATCAGAGGAGAGCTTTAGCCTGGCTGCTCTGGAGGGAAACGCAGAATCCCTGCGGAGGAATTCTAGGTTGGTTCATAAATTATTTATGCATGGTCTTTATTCAGGGGTTTACAGTGAAATCTGATAAGAAAGGGAGTGTGGAGTAAAGACATGTACTATAATAGTTCAAACTGATATTGTTTGTTCCTGTTCCTCTTTGAAAATCCAACCTGTACTCCATTTTTAAACATTTTTAGAGGTGGAAATAAGCCACTGAGGTGTATTTATTACAGAAACCTCAATTTCCACCCTATTTACCACAGGATGTGGCTTCCTCAGCTGTTATTTAGGCTTGTACAGAATGTTCAAATGTAAAAATAAATCAGGCCAGTCAGTTTGATACATTGTAAATATTATTTACTGTGCACATTAACCCATTGACTTGACTGCACATGTTGATTTACATTACCGCTGTATGATCATTAACATTAATGAATTGTAATAAATATTCTTTGAGTTTATGATACTGTAGCACACTCTTAACTTTCACAGGAATCTTATTTAAATTGTTTTAAGTATGTATGTCTGGGATCTCTCTGTGTTGTTGGCTGTCTTAGCTAAAAAGATCTTACATAAGACAATTTAAATCTTAATGAGCATTTAATAACGAATGTTGGCATAACAAAGAGATGAACTGTGTCTGTAAAGTGTCACATTGCAGTTTCTTTTTTTTTTTTTTTTTCTTCTTATACTTTTGATCTGACTCGTATTCTGTTTGGATTCAGCGGATGACATGGGTCTGGGAAAGACCTTGACCATGATTGCTCTCATTCTGGCCAAGAAGATCAAGGCAAAAGAAGATGATGAAAAGAAAGAAGAGAAGAAGCTGGAGACCTGGATATCCAAAACTGGTAGCCAGAACCTTTTGGTCATAGTTTTATTGGGTCAAATAAGACACGGCTAGGTTGCAGCTTGCATTGATATGACACAATACCTGTTTTTTTTTTTTATGTGTTTTATTTGCCTGTTTGTTGTCCAGACTCGTGCCTTGTGGTTTCTAAAGGCACTCTGATCATCTGTCCTGCCTCCCTGATTCACCACTGGAAGAAGGAGATTGAAAGACATGTGAAGACAGGCAAGCTGACAGTGTACCTGTATCACGGACCCAACCGTGAGAGAAGTGCCAAAGTGTGAGTGAACCGTGCAGACGTCTAAAAATAAAAAAATACCCACCACTGCTGCTATTTCTCCTCTGTATTATGCTTCTGTTTCACTAACAGTGCAATCATAGCCTCTTCTCTCCTTTACAAGTGCCCACAGAAATACAATAGTGACTTCTAACTGAGTGGCACGTTGCAAATGAGTTGTTCAAGAAATGTCAGGTTTAAAATCTAATCATTTTCTTTGTTGCTTAAGTTTCTATCCCTGATAAAAGATGTGGCTTTGGTGATTTTGTAAAGACAGTATGCTTTCAAACCCCCCAGCAGGTTTAATTTCAGAAGGTTGTACAGTATATGCTCTGTAAATACACTTTGTTTTATATCAGTCATTGATATTAAACTGTCACCAAGCCCTGATGTTCAGTCCATTTAATGGTCGCAAGCTGAAGCCCTTAGAATGATGAATCTATAACTATAGGGAGAGTTGTGTATGTGCTGGAAAAGTGTGTTCTCTTGAGATTTTTGAGTGTCGAGTATCTATTGACATTCATAATGAATACTTCCCAGATCTTCATTGACCTGCCATTCTTCCAGTTTGGAAGACATTTGATACACACAATCTAACTACAGTATTCTGTGTCTGCTCCTCAGACTGGCAGATTACGATGTGGTGGTGACCACATACAGTCTGGTCTCTAAGGAGATCCCAGTCCAGAAGGAGGAGGCTGATAAACCCAGCAAGGATCCTGATGATGTGGTAAATATAAATCGTATTTACGACAGAAGGCAACATCTGTGAGTGTAGCATTTATTCACAAATACAAAGTTATGCTAATAATGCAGGCTGATGATACATTTGTTTTTTTAGATTTAAAAAGTGTGTGTTTTATGATTTCAAAACTAAAAAACTTAGACAAACACACACTTCATGACATTTTTCCTCAGCCTTTACACTCGCCTCCTCTTCTGCGAGTGGCCTGGGCCCGGGTGATTCTCGATGAGGCCCACAACATCAAAAATCCAAAAGTGCAGACTTCCATGGCTGTCTGTCAGCTGAGGGCTGGAGCCCGCTGGGCTGTCACTGGTACACCGATCCAGAACAACCTGCTCGACATGTATTCACTGCTCAAGTAAGAAAAAAACAATATGAAACTTTGAAAAATGCTACCTGGCTGAACTGCTTCCTCTGTTGTGTCTGCATGCTCGACGTGTGGTTCTCAAATTCTAAAAACAAATCTCATGAATAAATCATGCAAGCAAGACAAAAGCTACAATGAAGCAGATAATAAATGTCCATATGATTAATTCATTATCTATTTAGGTGGAAATTTGACTACAGCTGATTTGGCTTTGTGTTGAATGCATG
This sequence comes from Stegastes partitus, assembly GCF_000690725.1. Taxonomy (NCBI): domain Eukaryota; kingdom Metazoa; phylum Chordata; class Actinopteri; family Pomacentridae; genus Stegastes; species Stegastes partitus. Next base: position 414,870 of record NW_007577969.1, read on the forward strand.
TGAGTTTTCTCACAATTCAGGAGTTATGAGATGAAAGGTGGTTTAGAAGTGGCCACAAGGTCACACTAACTCATCTCAGTTTTACAAAATAGGTTGTAAATTCGCATTTGAAAAAAGAAAAGGCTCAAATTCAAGGATGTTTATTCATAAACCTATTCCAAGGCAACATTTGCTCATGTTTTCCAGAGCCACACTGATGAATGAATTTGTGCTTTTTCATTGATAATACACAAAAAATGATTCTGACCCTCAAGTCTTTTTTAAACTGCTAATATAACTGCATCTTCATTGCAGTCAAGTTAAGTACAGATGAGATTCTGTTTATTCACCATTTTGTCTTTCAGGTTTCTTCGCTGTTCTCCGTTTGATGAGTACAAACTCTGGAAAGCTCAGGTGGACAACGGCTCCAAGAGAGGCAGAGAGAGACTCAACATCCTGACAAGGACGCTGCTGCTCCGACGAACCAAAGACCAGCAGGACTCCAAAGGAAAACCACTGGTAGAGACACACACTCACAGAAGGAAACACTGGAATAGGTTGTAAATATTGGAATAGGAAAGGAAAGGAAAGACTTGGACTTAGACTGACTATTAATCCCAGAGGGAAATTCAGTCGTTACAGCAGCAATATTCAACAAAGGGGTAAACAAAGCAAAAAGACAACACAGAATATTAGGGTATAAAAAGAAGGTTAAATAAAGTAAAAATAAATAAGATAAAAATATAGAAAATATAATATAGAACAAGTCAACAAGTTTACAAGAATATATAAGACAGATACAGAAATGTGCAGATGAACAGAATATGCAAATGTGTAAATGTAGATTGAAGCATTAAAAGTCTCATTGCTGTCAGGAGGAATGACCTCCTGTAACGTTCCTTGGAGCAGCGGGGTTGTATCAGTCTGTTGCTGAAACTGCTCCTCAGATTGTCCACAGTTTGATGGAGGGGGTGCGAGGTGCTGTCCATGATGACCTGCAGTTTGGTCAGCATCCTCTGCTCCACCACCTCCTCCAGGGTGACCAACTGACAGCCATCAACAGACTGGGCTTTCCTCATGAATTTGTTCAGTCTGTTGGCATCCTTCGCCTTGATGCCTGCGCCCCAGCACACCACAGCACAGAAGATGGCGCTCGCCACCACAGACTGATAGAACATCAGGAGCATGCAGTTGCATTCATTGGAGAACCTGAGCCTCCTGAGGAAGTACAGTCGGCTCAGGCCTTTCTTGTAGATGGCCTCTGTGTTGGTGGACCACTCCAGCTTGTTATCTAGACTCACACCCAGGTACTTGTAAGTCTGGACAATCTCAACATCAGTCCCGTTGACGCACAGAGGAGAGGGTGGTGACTTGTTCCTCCTGAAGTCCACCACCATCTCCTTGGTTCCTGTATTCATCCTCCCTCCTGTTCTTCACACAGCCTACTATGGCCGTGTCATCTGAGAATTTCTGCAGGTGACACGACTCAGTGCTGTACTTGAAGTCCGAAGGGTAGGTGATGAAGACGAAGGGAGACAGCGCAGTTCCCTGGGGGGCCCCGGTTTTGGAAGTCAGACATTCAGACACACAGACTTCACATACCCTGGTTTTAAGATGCAACTGAAACACTGGCTTAAGTGTTTACTTGTTACATGTATTTTTATCTGTATGTCATCACTTGAAATGATTTTGTTTTTGTTACCTGTCTGGGGACTAAGAGCATAAATGTTTGATTTTGCTATAATCTGGCTTGTTTACATCTTTTATCTTGTATTTTTATACTGATGTTCATTAATGCACAATGCTCCTAGTAAATTTCTAAAAAAAAAAAAAAAAAAACAAACAAAAAACACCTCTCTTAATGGTAACATACCAGTGATTGATTAATTTTTTTTTTAAATGATGGCAGAGTCATCATGGCTGCTTAGAGTTTGTTCAGCCACTGAATTTGTATGTTGGTTGATTCAAATCAATCGTGACTGAAGTGAAGTGTTGAATGTTTCAGGTGTCTCTTCCTGACCGGACCTGTGAGGTGCATCAACTCAAACTCTCTGAGGATGAACAGTCTGTGTACGATGTGGTCTTTGCCCAGTCCAGGTAAAATAACATCTTGCCTTTTTTTTAAAAAGAAAAAATGCTGTTGTCATTGCATGTAACTGTCAATGCTGTACATTTTTAGTGGTTTGTATTCTTATTGTGTGTTTTGTATTTGTCTATTTTTTTAAATTTCTGCAATTCAGTTTTTATCTCATATTGTCATTCTTGCCTGTTGCTAATTGATTTTTAGCAAATTGAAAGGGTGGAATGATTAAACAAAAGATTAAAGGGAAAACAAATCATTTTATCTTTTCCTAGTCTTTTATAGAAGATTTATTTCTTATTCTAAATTTGCTAAAGAAAGCTGGTTTGATGCTTCCCTTCCAATCTCCTTCAGCTTAGGAAACATAACCATGGAGAAAAGGAAAAGTGTGACTATCCTCCACTTAATTGTTTCAATAATGTTTTAAAGACAACATGTGATTTATTAGCTTTCAATAAGCTGTCACCATGTGCTGTTGTGTTAATTAACTTTTCTGAACAACTTTGGACACATCATGCACAACTTCTTTTTTTTTTTTACTTTCTGATGATTTCCATCAAGGATTTTGAAAAGTGTCTGAGAATGAAATAAGGATCAATCAATAGGACCTTGACGGGTAATTTTAGATTCCAGTTGGCGAAATCTAGGCAGCGAAGAAATAACTACTCACCTTTTAAACTTGGCACTGGTTATAAAATACTGGCTTGCTGTTAAGTCTTCCTTTATGTGGTAGAACAACTATTTAAGAAATGTAAAAATGACACTGGACTGGTGATCTGTTTCTCTAGATCTACTCTGCAGAACTACCTGAAGAGACATGAAGGAAATGATGTGAACAAGGGAAAGACTTCCAGTTCCAATCCTTTTGAAAAAGGTAAAATATCAGCTTGCTGTTTCACCATTTTTTCAAAAGGAATAGTGCTCTGATTGTTGTAACAGGTTTGACTTATGGGTTTATATTTGTGGCTCAATTATGCACACAGAATCACTTGACTTCTGTTTTGTGGATTCAAAAAAGGTGAATCAAAGAAAGATTTTTAGAAGAGTTTTATTCAAGATTGGTGTTTTCTGGAAAGTTGTATGTTGAAAGTTTGTGTAAAATACACAGAGCATAAAGTAAGAGAACAGAGAATTTCCCATTTGGGGTAAATCAAGTCTGACATTTTTGCCTTTAAAGTCAAACTTGATAAGTAATCAGCGTTGTTATTACTTATTAGTGTGTATCAGCGTTTGTGTTCCTTCTGTCCAGTGGCCCAGGAGTTTGGAATGTCCCAGGCCGACCCGGCTGTGTGCAGCTCTCAGCAGCCCGCACAGGCGTCCAGCACCGTCCACATCCTGTCTCTGCTGCTGCGCCTCCGACAGTGCTGCTGTCACCTCTCACTTCTTAAGAAGGTAAACACACTCACATGTTTTCCAACCGGTTTTCTACCAGTGGCCATCAAACTTTATTGCTGTGTTCACACCAGACGTGAGTAAAATCATCCACGCGAATGATTTACATGTAAAATCAATGTGAAGACGCGATTAGACACGAGTACACATCCCACTGTGCGAATGATGGGATTGAGTGAGTTATTCGCGTGAATTAGCGTTGGACGCCCAAGCTGAAAAATCTGAACTTTAGCGATCTTTCGCCCCACGAAGGCCAATCAGCGTTGAGATTCTCTGGTGACGTCAAGAACATGATTCATTCATTTCTTTGCACCTACACCGTGAATATTGATTGATTTTCTCACCAGAGACAGATGGACAGGCACTCTGCAGCTGGGATAGAGCACCTGTATCCTGGTACTGATCCTCTCCAACAAATTGTCAAACTGTGCCAGGTCAGCCGAAAATAGCGCTGGAAACGGCTGTCATCCAGGCACAGCTTCTGGAGAAGGTGGACCCAGACATGGCAGCATCTGGATTCGAATCCAGACATGAATCTCGCCACCTTAAACGCACGAAAGACGCAAATTACTTGCACGAATGAAGCAAGTGAACTCAGTGCATACACGTGTCCGAATCGCGCAAATAGCACGATGAATTCGCTTCTGGTGTGAACACAGCACACTCCCCCTTTCTGCAGGAATGATAGCTAAATCATCAGACACTTCTAAACAGTGATATCAATATCATTGCAATATTACTTTTCTCAATACTTCCTGCAATATCAGTTGCCGTTTAGTGTTTCGTTTCATGTGCAATATTTCATATTTTAATTTCTCAGGTGCAGGCTTTCAGTTTTAAGTGTAGTATTTCGTTATCACATCTAAACCTTTTATTTTCATTGGCAGCATTTTGATAAAGTGCAGTATTTCACTTTCATGTACGACATTGTCAATGTAATGTGCAATACTTAATTTTAGCTAATTTCTCAGGTGCGATATGTCATTATGTGTAGTATTACTTATTACCTCAGTGTAATTGACAGTACTTATGTTTTATTCTAGCCTTATTTTATTCACTAGTTTTATTTCAGTATTGTATCACTTACATCCTGTTGCTTTTCTACTTTATAAGCACTGCAATTCTTGTGTCATTTTGTTTTTTCTGAAATACATCTGGCACAGGGTGTTTCTATCTAACGTATCTTATGTTCTGACAGGGCTTGTCCTTCATGAAAAACACATGCACAGACACTTAACTTCACACGAAGACCAACTGCATAATACACAGATGCATTAATTAATTTCCCTCTTCGTCTCCTCCACTCTGTTCAGACACTCGACTCCACAGAGTTGCAAGGTGATGGGATTGTTTTGTCTCTGGAGGAGCAGCTCAATGCTCTGTCGCTCTCCTCCAGCCCCTCATCGGGTCCCGATCCTAAAGACACTGTGGCCCTTAATGGAACCCGTTTCGCCTCAAAGCTATTTGAAGACACCAGTGAAAGCACCAAGGTGGGCAACAGCTGTGCCCATGCACCTAAGCATTACTGTTGAAAATGTTTCCTGCAGGCTGTTAGCAGTAATAAGAGATTGAAGTAAAATAGAAAAATCAATCTGTTCTGAATATTGCAATTATTTTTATTCACCACAGACCAATAAAGGAAAAGCAACAAGTGACTTTAATGGCAGGAAAAATGGTTGAAGTCAGGAAAAGTCACAGGTTATTTAAAGGGTCTGGACTTGACGTAACTAATTCAACTTGTTTTTGTTGCAATTTTTACAATCTTACTTTTCTGTTGAATAAGTTTTCTAACTTGTTTTATCTAATTTGCACTTTGTTATTTTTCCCACAAGGTTGTACACAAGTAAGGTTATTGTTTTAGATTAAGATTAACATTTGAACTATATCATTTTTCTTTGAATGTCCAGATTTCTGCTGTTGTCTCCGAGCTTAAGGCAATCAGACAGAAGAGTGATGATCAGAAAAGGTAAAACAACATTACAGAATCACTTTACATGCAGTTTTTTTCTGTTAATATTCTATATCTGCCTACGTCAACACATTTTAAAAAAATAAAAATTTTAAATCCATCTCAACAAATGTCCAGACATTAGCTCTGGTCACACTTTTGACTATGTCATACCATCTTCCTCAGCAATTGCAGTGACCCACTTTTCATCGCTGCTGAGGAAAAGAGTGTGATCGTCTGTTTGCGTCACACGTATTTACCTTTTGTTGTGCAGCTCTGTACAAATGGTCTTTTAAAGGAAGTATAAAATAACTGACCTGTTAAACTGCAAGTGACTTAAGAGAAGCATTTGATCTTGTGTTCTAATCCACATGTTGTCTCCTGTCTGGTACTTTAGTGTAATCGTGTCCCAGTGGACCAGCATGCTGCACATTGTAGCTGTTCATCTGCGGCAGTTGGGCCTGAGATATGGAGTTATTGACGGGACTGTCAACCCTAAACGTCGCATGGACCTGGTGGAAGAATTCAACACTAATCCTAAAGGACCACAGGTGAATCTTTCTACCTTCAGAACAAATTACACAAGAAACACCTGTTACTATTTTTAAGATGGTTATTGTGTATTTTATTAAAGGTAAGAACACCACATAACATTAAAACCTATGAAAAACTGTATTAAACAGAAAATATTATGTTTTTGTGGGCTATTTGCTTTCGTTTATTGTGTTATGGCATTTCTGTGCATGTAAAAGGTCTTAAAACTTAGAATACACAAAATCCACACCAAAGGGAATTATTATTCTCTCCCACAGAAAACATTGCTTCTTACCTGACCTAAACACCTTGTTTAAAGTCTAAGCCTATCTTCCGTTACTTATTGACTTCACTGTGTAACACTTTTGCATATCGCCTGCAGTGTAACTAGTTTGGCCACGCTCTCAAATAAAGATTGAGCAGTTTGCTCGCAGTCCAGCTGATCAGATGTTCAGTATGAGAAATATAATGTGTATTTTGAACACTAAAGCATGTAACATAGTCTATTAGACTCAAAAAATAAAATGATATACCTGTAAATGTGCATGGAATGAGCTCTTTAAAATTTTGTAAATACCGGCAATATTCATGAAATGCATCCTGGGAAGTTTCTGATCTGCGTTAGCACTGAAGAGCTCATTGTTTATGAGCTAGCTTAGTAGATTTGTTTTATACATATGCATGATTATGTACACACATGCACATAGGTGCTGCAATGGCTGTGCAAAAACAACTAGACATGATAAAAATTCCTTAAAAATAAAAATAAAAAGTCATAATGAGGCACAATGAGACTGTGAAACTCAAGTACAGTGTTCATTGTGCAAGAGTTCCAGCCCTGTGTGTTATGTTTATGCATACATCTATATGTTATATACATATTTACATTGTGCCAGTGTGCTGTGTGCCAGTGGTTTCTCAGTGCTGGCCTACATGTGGCCACGATGCACCAAGACACACAACAATGTGCCAGCAAAGGCAGGGAAGAATAATGCATGCTAGTAAGCATGGATGTATAAAAGGGTGCTTTTTATTCTGCTAAAGTATTGTCTCACTTCCCTCACTTACGTCTTAGCTCCTCTCAGTGAAGATGTGAAGTAGGATACAACTGTATTTCCTCGCTATACCTCCTCATTTCCACCAAGTGTATAAGGATTGGAACATCCTCTATGATGGTGGAGGGGGAACTGGAGAGGAGGTTCTGGGTCACGAGTAGGAGAGGACACGAGGAAATATAAATTATAAGTTAGCATAATTACAAGCGCCCTAATTGCTGCCAAATATTTCTGTGACGGATATGCTTTCAACAGATTTCTCTTACCCCTAGGGAAAACACACTGGGTGATTTGAGTAAACAGTAGATGTGAATGTAAATTGTATTTATTTACAAGAAAATGTCCTGTGGCTCCTTTAGGATAAGAATGCAACAACCCTGCATTTGCAATAATGATCATTTAACAAACGTTTTTTGTTTTGTTTTTCAAATGTATGAGGCCAAAATATAAAGAAATGTGATTTTAATGCCATTGTTTTTTCACACAAATGACACAGGTGATGCTGGTTTCCCTTTGTGCTGGAGGGGTTGGACTCAATCTCATCGGTGGAAATCACCTCTTTCTCATTGACATGCACTGGTGAGAGGCACAAAACTAACAGCAAATTATTGCGGCTGTTTGCTTCCCCCAGCTTGATATGGCTAATTTAATGCACCGTATGTCTTTGAAGTAAATATCTTTTATTAATTTTTATGTAATTGTTCTTAAAATACCTTAATCTCCTTTTCTTACTCATTATTTGACCTTCAGCTGAACATCACATCATCATCTGTCTCTTCATCTTCTTACATTGTCTCAATTTTAACTTCACATTGAGCATTTTACAAGCAAAAGAATCAACATTTAAAGACATTACAACCATTTTACACTGTGTAAAAATGTCATTTTCAGCCCACTTAAACATTTTTCAAAATGATTTGCCAGTTATATTTTGCATGAATAAATGTAGAAAAATCCATTTCAAGAACAATAACTTAAAAAACAAAAAAATCTTGTTCACACGCTTCTCTGATAATGTTTGATGCAGTTGGCGGAACAATTAAAGGTTAAGAAATGTTGGTGTGATCAGTATAAGAAAGAAGTTTTTTAAACTCTGACCCCTAAATGCTCTGACAGGAACCCAGCCTTGGAGGATCAGGCCTGTGACCGAATTTATAGAGTTGGACAACGTAAAGATGTCACCATCCACAGGTAACCTAATGATCAGAATGTTTTATATGTGTGTGTGTGTGTGTGTGTAGAAACTATTGTTCTCTATCACATCAAGCACTCTTGGAAAAGGACGGTACTTAGACAAAGTGGCACACAATAAGTGACAAGATACAACACCAGAATACAATTAAATTTGAATTTCTTTGCCATGTCAGCAAGAAACCCGCAAGACATAGTTCTAAGGTTTATTCTGGGTGAAATGGTTCATAGACGGCTCCGAATTCACAAAACTTACTCCATGTGCATTGTTATTGTTAGTTTCTACATCTGAAGGCAGTGATGTGCCCTGTTTGTCATTAGAATATAAAAGTTCATTGTATTGGGTTTTGTATTTTGCCTCCAGGTTTGTTTGTGAAGGTACAGTGGAGGAGAAGATTTCCACACTACAGACGAAGAAGAAGGAGCTGGCCCACAATGTGTTGTCGGGAACAGGAAGCACCTTCTCTAAACTCTCCCTGGCTGACCTCAGAATCATTTTTGGTGTCTGAGACGGGAAAGTGCTGCTGCTGTGTAACTAACAGCTATTTATTCACATATACGTTCAGTATTTATGCAAGTATTAAGGTATATGTCTGGAGAAATCTTGAAATAGCCTCTTAAGATTGAGGTAAGAAATCACCTATATGTTAGATACTAGTTAGCATGACCTTATTTTTTGCTCTAAGCCAAAAATGGTGACCATTAGTTTATTTTATTCATTTTTAAAAAACTGTTCAGCCATTTCCTCCAGCAGAAACTGCAGCACTGCTGTTGGATTACTCTAAACAGCGGATTTGAGTTTGCTATCGAACATTTCCTGAGTTTTTCCTGAGAGAAGTTTCCTGAGACTGTAGATACTGTTAAAAGCAGCCAGAATTCAAATTCCTCAACTTGAAACGTGTGTATCCACACTAACGTCAACATGCATTTCATATATTCCCTGAGATGCTCTTTTTGTCTAGAATTATGCTTTATTACACATATTCCTGTGTTTGTGTCATATGCTACAGTAAGTGTGGCGGTATTTTTACATGTTTAAATATATCCTCTAAGATCATGTTTTATTTGTTTATTTGCAAATTTGGGGGATTTTCAACTGGGTATATATTATTTCTTTAAATCTGTGCCACCTGATGGAGTTTATTTCATTCAAATATGTTTTTATTTTTTCTTGTAGCTGTATTTATGTTGATATGATTTAAATAAATGCAGGTGAAGGAAGTTGTGGAAGTTAACATGAGAACTTGCTGTATTCAGTCCTTTGTGTGGTGAATTGAAATTTATTCAGCATTTTTGGGAATGAAGTCAGGATATATGTATCTCCTGATTTGGTTGTGTTGATGAAATACATTTCTGGCACTGAAGAATGGAAACATGGGTGGACATTTGGGTTAGTTTAAGTGTGTATGCTTAAATGAAACAACCGATATCTTATGCATTTTTAAGATTATAAATTGGTGTTAATGTGGATTGTCATATTTATCCACTGACTTATTGCGCTCACAGCAGTCCAACATGTCTTCAGATCTCCCAAGTGTTTGTTATATTAAAATCCAGTGGTTCGTGATGCCTTTAGGAAACCTCGGAATTTTGGGGGTAAACTCTACAACAAAGGCACAAAAGGCGGAGAATAGAATCTACACGTTGTAAAGTAGTTATTTTGAGCTAATTCCGTCTTTTGGTTTCTGTAGGTCCAAAATGGGTTTAGAAGAAGCTTAAAAAAAACTGTAAAACCCGGGTCAGACAGGTGAAACGGAGGTTTCCTGCTTTTAAATTGTTAATTTTCCATCGTTTCCGGTAACAAAAAAAAAATCTGTTTTTCAAAGTTCATGTTCGTGCTCGCGCTCACAAGCTTCGATAAAAGCTAAATGAAATTACTGAACACAGTCAATGTGATGGTGGTTTTGGTGGTTTTAGGGGCAGCACTTGAACGCGTCGTGGTGAGAGCGGGCGGTAGCTGGTACAACCCTCCGAGCTGCAGCAGTAGTGCAGTCACAACCGCCAGGTACACTAACGTCCTCTCTGTCAACAATACGAGCGCTGCAGCCGAACTAGTTCTTTTTTTTTAATAGTTAACCGGCACCGACCCGGAACCATGGAGGCTGAAACCGATAAAGTGGAGCCCGCGGACAGCGAGCAGGACGAAGAGGAAGATGTGTACGAAGTGGAGAGGATCATTGACATGCGGGTGGAAGAGGTAATGCTAGCTAACAGCTAAGTTAGCTCGGCAAACATGGCTGGCATTTCTTTCACTCCATTCTCACGACGCATAGCCCACCTACATCGGCGGACAGAGCCCCTTTGCTAATAAAACACCTCTCTTTGATGCATTTCAAGAGGTTTTTAATGCACCGGGTTCCTTTGGTGTCACTTAATTTGATGCTATCGGTGTTTTTTTTCCCGTCGCCGCTCGCCGTTTGTCCATACATAGCATCGTTTTCCAGCTCAACTTCTCCCATGATGTCCGCTCGCCTCTCCCCTGCTGAGGCCAAGGACGGACGCTCTGCAAGCTGGCAATTGTTTTCATCCCGGCCGTGTCTGGCCGGCGGCACCGCTCGAGCAGATAAATCCCGGGAATAGTGCGAGACTCAGTGCGCCTAAAACAGATTAAACAGCTGCAAGCACTGTCGGTTAATGAAGATTCTTGATGTGAATTCACTGCCGCCGGCTAACGTTATGTTAGCATTGTGGCCGTCTTATTTGTACCTGCACCAACCCACAAACTTGTATTTTTTTGACGTTTTGTGAATAAATAGAAAATTACCACAATGAATAGCAAAGAGCCATATTTACTATTACCTCACTTATGTTAAGGTGAGATGCATCTCTGCGAGTACATGATAAAGTACTTTTCTGACCTACTCAGTTAGTTTAGTACTTCATTTGACGTTTAAATGTAATTACATTTAAACAAAAATCTATTTGGTAACACCTCATTAATATTTAACAGCTTTGAAGAAGTGTAGTTCTTTATTGTTCTCACTAACAAACTAAAATACAAAGTTTGTGAGGTGAGAACTTGATTTATCATTAGCAGCCCCCCAAAACGTGACCACTGTCTTTTACGCAAATTAAACACGTTACAGTGTGACACAATAATAACAGAAGACAACAAAACTGCAGTGTGCATTCACTTGTGTATTATTTATGTAGGAAATGACATATTTATGTTGATAAAAGTGGTCTGGTAGTTTATGTTTGAATACATGTAGGTTTTTAAAATAAAAATATACCTTCATAATTATATTAAAAAAAACAACAATACACTATGAAGGCTGCTGTTGGTTGTAAGTGACAGCCCAGTTAATCACCACTTCACTTAGTTTTTGTTTTTGCGCTCCTCATTCCTCCCTTTACTCCTCATATTTTAATTACAAAGTCATGCACGGTTGCAAGAACGTGCCACATTTTCACACTTAAATATTAACTTGCCCTTTACTTGAGTGATTAGTAATAGTGTGTGAGTGGGGACAGGCTGGAGAGTAGTGTTTGTTTTGGTTTTTTGCTTGAGTGCCAGGGCTTGTTACAAAGGTTAAAGGAGGCTTCGCTTTCACTGCATTTGTTTGTGTCAGTTTACCTTGACTTTCAAAAGCAGGGTAGATGTGAATGTTTATTTATGGATTCAAAGGATTGAGGGGAAAAAATGAGACATAATCTACTTAATGTTTGAAAAACATTGACTGCTTTCTTGTTGAAAGTGCTGCTCAAAATTTAGCAATGTTTTGTCTAGCTGAAAAAGTAGAAGAGCAGCACAGTAAGCTGCATCATTTCTCCAAAAAACACTTACTTAAAGTGACGTCACCTCGCAAATTCCTACATGCAATTTATTTTTTTTAAGTACGATCTGGATTTAAATGCACCCAAACAGCATCAGTATCATTTAAAAACAGTTATGCAGGCCGAGGTGATGACTAACGAGTAGGACTCTTCAACCAAATAGTGTCATAAAGTGAATTAAGAGCTTCCAAGTTGGTTAGCATGCCGAACACATGATGAGTGTTGCACAGATAACGCCAATAATGGATTTAAAAGCCATTGTGTTGTAGTGAGTCATAAGGGACTGCCATGAGGTGCAAAAGACACGGGTCACATAGTCAAGGAGGTAGCTGTGTGAGTTATTATTAACACACTTTGCAATACTCCTGGCTTAGTGCTGCCCTTGCTTTGTGAAGTCTCTGGAGTCCTTCTGGTTTGTTTGTGTAGAAAACATCGAGGAGAGTGTAAACAGTCAGAGTCAGGAAGTAAAGCTGGATATATGGACTGTCTGAAGTGATGAACATTTCTTCCTCCTCCAAATTCCAGATGTCAGATGTTACACTAGTTTTGCATCTGTTTATGAATACGACCTAACAGTACGCTGTAACTGTCTGCATGGAGAGATTGTCTTGAAATGCACACATTTATTCCAGTTTTCCAGTTTATTACATCGCTCCCTCCCTCTGTTACCGTCGACTTCTGTCTTCTAGCGTGGACATTTGGATCCATTTTACATATATTGAATTTCCAGTATCTTGAAAAAAAACAACTCCATAAATTGACGCTAAGCTTGGTTTGCCGTTTGCTATCCAGAAAGAAGTAGCAATTGACTGGAATGTGTATATGTTGGTGCAGTGTTGTAGTGCATGTGAGGACAGACTTAGTATGAAAGATCAGAGTGTAATGGATAAATATTCAATGCTAATCACAATGCCATGAATGCATTTATTTGTGCTTTTATTGCTGCAAATACATGTTTGACTATGAGAGCACAAGACTTTACCTACTAGTTTCCTTGTTCTCAACTTTAAATCTGTGAAAAGTTAAAAACTGTGTTTGCAGCTCTACAGCAAGTAGATTTCCTTGTATGAAAATGATGTCGCAAGTAAAAAAAAAAAAAAAAAGAAGAAGAATAAGCATACATTTTTTTTTAAAAAGAAAGAGTTTTGCAGCTCTTCCTGTATAGCTCAATGACTGTCACTCAACACTTCTTCTGGTCACTTGTTGTTTCACACGTACTCAGCATTGTATTGTTATCTCTTGATAGATATGCTTTATCTTGGAGACTGCTTTTTCACTCAACAAAACAAAAGAAATCAGTCTGGGCAGTCCTGTAAATCAAACTGATGTAGATGTGTTGGTGCTCCCTTAATAGATGCTGGATCTGCAAGTGCATATTTAAGATCTGCTGTTTCAGTATGACAAGGTTCTGCACACTAAATTTTCCAAATTATAACTCTTTTGAGAAACATTACTGCATACTTCTACGCTAGAACTCCTGTACCTGGCAGTGACATGTTTTCCTGTCTTGCCCAGTTTTTTTTTTTCCTTTGTAGGAATGTTTGCAGTGTAGTTCAGGCCAGTAAACACCATATCTGCAATCTTCACTTATCAGTGTTGTCTTGTACTTTTTCTGTATGGCTATTCAAAATTTCGCAACAGCAGCTCAATGTGGCTTCAAGTGTTTTGCTTTTTCTCTCTAAAGAACTCTTTCTGTTGTCATTGTCAGGTTTTTTTTCCTGCATAGAGGAATTTTGGCACCCCCTAAGAGGTCTAGCCAGGGCCAAAAGAAATTCACCAATGTCAAAATGATGAGAATTGATCATAAAAAATAAAAAACAAGAAAAGGAATCTTTTAGTGTTAGCCTCACTAGTGATTGAATGCTGTTAGTATTGTGTTTCTGTTCTTGGATTGGAGTAGTTGGATAGTTTTATTTTGTTCTTCTTCTTCTGCACACAGTGGTGATCTTTAAACTCTAGGTTAGAGTCTCCTGTTCTCATTTTTCACAGCACTCATTTAGTCTTTAGTTGCCTCACTTTTGTTGTTTATTGTTAAATCTTTACTTTTGTTAATAAAAAAAAGCTTTAATTTACCTCACAACATCAGGGTTTTATGTTACTTCCCTTATCCCTAGTGAGCTGGTCGTAACATGAGGTCCATTTACTCAAGCGTAGTAGATGTTTATGTTTATCAAATGGTCAGAAATGATGGACAAAAATAACATAGATTTTTGCCAAATAAGGTAACAGATTCGTCTTTACTGTACATGAACCAATCATGCATCTGTCATCAGTAGTCACCCCCCAAATTCTTATTCTGACCCCAAAAAAACACTAAAAGTGTCATTTATTGTGAGTGCAATTGGTGAATCAAGGGGGGAAAAAAATCCACTATTCAAAATACTGATTATACATCCAGTCTGTCATCCACTTCTGCATGCGGACATCATCTGGAAATCTTGTGTTGTTTTGGAGGCTGTCGAAATAGTCAACAGTGAAATTCTGACAGCTGTCGGCCACTATGTCTTTCCAGTGTGGAAATAGTGCCTGAGCTTCATATCTTCTCTGTCTTGTTTTCAGGGTGAGGTGCTCTACAGAGTTCGATGGAAGAATTACTGCTCTGACGATGACACTTGGGAGCCAGAGGCCCATTTAGAGGACTGTCGAGAAGTCCTCCTGGCTTTTAAGAAGTCACAGGCTGAAGCTAAGGCCAAGAAGGAGGCAGAAGCTAAGAAGCCTGTGACAAGTGTAAGTGACAAAATACTGCTCATACCTTTAGCAATATTGCAGGTGTATGCATAATTTTTATGGAGCACAGTGCTAAAGGTGAATAATAAGAAACACTGAGTGAGATATATCCCTGAATGTATGAGGTGGTAGCACAAGATGATAATTCATTCAGTGAATATCTGCAGTGGAAGCAAACTTTTATGTTTCTGAACCAATTATCTCACAGCTAACAAAGCCTTTCTTGGAGACGTGTTACAATATATGAACACTGTTTCTTTGGATATAGGGGTATGAATTTAGTGCCTGTGAAGAAACTGCTGTGATCTGAGTGATCTAATCCATAGTGGTTGTTTAAGTTAAGTTAGAACTAATTTCAACAAATTCTGACTTATTATTTCAGGATGTCACAATCATGAAATTTAAATAATCATCTTTTTTTTGTTCATTTTGTGAATGTACTAGTGTTACATTAGAGGTATTTGCACCTTTAACTGCCACCTTTTTGCTTCAAATCCAACAAATCCACCTCCTCCAACTTATTTGGCTCGCTTTTTTGGCTTAAAAACAAAATGTGCCCACAGCGGTGCTGAGGTGTTTGGCTGTGCAACTACATCCACGACTTCAGTGTCATTAGATGCTCATCAAAATGCTGTAGGTCGATGATTAGAAGTTATTAGGAGTTAATTGCCATTAAATCACAGCAGAAGGAGAGGGTGGAAACAGTGGAAAACATACAGAAATCAACCAGTTATACAGGATGATCACAGTCAGCTCAAGTGTTTATTATCAGGTGATTTTCTAATAACTGTGACAGGCGTAGACTAGTATTATTGTTATTGGTGCAGTAGTCATGTCTATCTGGACATAGAAAAATGAGGAAGGGGAATCTTTCTGAGAACAGCACTGGATTTTAAGTTTACTAAGACGCTAATAAAAAGCAATCAGAAAATTGCCCATCAACCTTAAACAACAGTTTATATCTTTAAAATGTAACATTGCTTGTCCATTTGTCTTATTAGAAACTGCTGCCTGTAAAAAGCGACGTGTTTGATGCCGACTCAGAGAGTGACAGCGACAAAGACCGGCCAACTGACTCGCCCATCAAGAAGAAGAAAAAGAAGAAAATCCGGGAAGAAGTAGAATCACCTCCTAAAGAGAAACAGAAGAAGAAGAAGAAAGACAAACGCAAGGAGGAGTTAAGACCCCTACCGGCACCAGAAACAGATGAAGAGGAGGACACGGTCCCGACCCCACCGTCTCCTCCCAAGGAGAAAAAGACTGAATCAAAAAAGCGCGTTGTTGATTCTGAGGAGGAGGATGACGAGCCAGTTCCCTCTAAAAAACACAAAAAGGAAAAGGGAAAAGAGGCTGGAAAACATAAGAAAGAAAAGGCAGAGGAGGGAAAGAAAAAGAAAGGGAAGAAGGAGCGGAAGATTGAAACCTCTGAAGACGAGGCCACTGCTCCGCTGGAGGACGACCTGAGTGAAGGGCTGTCTGAGTCCCAAATGGACGATTCTGCATCAACTGATACTGTAACAAAATCTGTAGAAAAGGCCGGTTTGGATGACAAGGCCAAACAGAAGAAGGGAAAGTGGGAAGTTAAGCTGCAGGGCATTAAGGACCTTATTCATGACAAAAAGAGTAAAAAGCCAGATGGCACACAGAAAGAAGGCAGCCTCCAAAAAGCAAAGAGCCATGCCTCTAAAAACAAAGAGGACTCTGCCCTTCAATCAGACTCCAGTGATAGCTCCATCCTACATAAGAAAGCCAAGAGCAAAGGGCAGGAGAGCACGTCGGCGCCACCTAAAGTCCCGTCTTCCTCCACTTCCTCGTTGTCGTCTTCGTCCTCCGTCACAGCTGCTAGCACCACCAAGGGAAAGGAGGAGGAGGTTCCTAAAGAGGAGGTATTAGGACAGAAGGACGCCACAGGTTCAACTAATCTGTTTGAAAAGTTCCTATTAAACTGCGAGGCAAAAGATCGTGCCCCCCGCAGGCAGGCGGCAACTCATCAACCTGTCGTAGAGAAGACCACCAGCAAACCCACAAAGGTACAACATTAATTATTACATATTTCATTTCTATTTTTTCCATATTTACTATGAATGTTCAAACATTTGAACACATCGACAACGTGCAGTTTTTCGCTTTTCTATTAACTTTTTCGGTTTAATGTTTTCAAAAATTGCAATGTGCTTATAGTGTTCTTGCTTTCTATCTGTCCCAACATTAGGTACTAGGAAAGACTGAGAAGGTTCCCAAGTCAACCAAAGAGTCCCCAGTTCAGAAAACAGAGCCCGAGAAGACGGAGAGGAGTAAACAGTCAGATGGTATGGAAATTAAAAACACAAGCTTACTGAAGTTCTTAGTTTAAAGAGCACATAGTCACATCATTTTAACTGAATTCCGCTAAAGAACATCATAACACAAGATGACAACATTAAAGAAATGTGAAATAGGTCAACAAAGGAGCATACTCCACAAATAAGCATCTCAAAATTACTAGCTGCCTAAGTTATGAAATTAGAAGTTAATGTGTGGTGATGTTGTAATAACTTTATTTATATGCCATTGTTTAAAAACAGAGTTTACAAAGTGCTTTGAAAGAGAAGTCCCAGAACAGGAGAATACTCAGGAAAGCCAGTCAGACCAAACAGAAAGGGGGAAAACAACATTAGAGATGAAAAAAGTGGAGGAATACAAGTAAACAAAGTAATAGATGCAAAATGCAAAATAAAAAATCAGAGGAGACTGCTTAAAACAGCAACAGTCCCTTTAACAGGGCTTAGGAAGTACCAGATGGAGTTCTTCCATCTCTAGAGTAGCTTGACTCAGACTGGATGCCATTCTGAGTAAAGCCCATGTGACTGCTCACTTGGATTTTGTCAAGCAGCATTTTAAAACCTCTGAAACCATGAGCACGTCACATCTCTGGTCTGATGAAATGTAAATTCAGCTGATTGAGCAGAACTACGAGCAAGCAAGTGTTGTTTACACCAAGCACTGCTCATCATCTGGTTAATACAGTCCCTACAGGGAAGCATGGTGGTGGCAGCATCATGTAATGGGGATGTTTTTCAGGGATGGATATAACTTACAGAAGGATGAATACAACCAGAAACATACAGGTCCTTTAAGAAAACCTGCTCGAGAGTGCAGTGACCAGATAGTGGGCCAGCTGTTACCTCTCAGCACCACAATGAACCAAAGCAAAGAGCCAAGACGATGGCGATGGTTGTATCCAGTCTTCGAAATTCCTTGTGCAAAGCTTATAGAGACTTGACCAAAAGCTGTAATTGCTGACAAAAGAGGTTCTGCAAAGTACAGAATAAAGGTTTTGTACATCACAATCCATACAGTAAGGCAGTCTAACAGAACAAACAAGTGTTTTTTTGTTTGTTTTGTTTTTTTAAAGGGCACCTTAAAATCACACCTGCCAATGCAATTTCTCGTGCTCAGGTGTTGCAGAGTGACTGAATTTACTGTGTTGTTCAGTGCCACAGGTGGGGACCAAGGGCATTTAAATACACTATTTGCTTTGTAAAACCTTGTGATTTTACAAAGCTTGTGCACTTGTGGACAGCAAAGTGTGGGAACCGTAAACTGTAAATTTTATCAAGCTTCATAAGTCTAACTTTAAAAGGGGCATTGTGAAAAGAAAGAAAAAAAAAGAGTGGTTTTCCCCTTTTAAACTTTGTGTACACTGTCCTGTATTGTTATTAAAAAGATTAGATACAGTTGTGTAATGGTACAAGTGTATTATGGTGTTTGCATGAGTTAAAGTGAGTGAAGAAGTTGCATAAGTGGTTAAAGGTGGTCCAGTATCTTAAATAGAAATGATCAATAGAAATTGCAGATTGTTTATTTTGGCTTGAGATCTTTTAGCCAGAAGTAAATAGTAAAATCCAAACATTTTTTTCTTGCTCCTACTGTGATTTTTAGTCACTGGTGTGCAATAATTGGATTGGTTGCATGTCTTAAACAGACACAAACCATTTCCACAAGCTTCACAGTAATGTGCATCTGATAGCAATAAACAATGATCATTAACTGATGGTGCAATATGAACGTAAGTCTGAAAAACTGACCAGGGCTTGCCCAAATTTCAGACCTGTTTTAGTTCTTCATAATGAACATTCCAGCTTTAATCAGTGAGTCGCAGGTCTCCTCCGATGCAGAACAGGAAGAAGCTGCTGTGTTCTATTTGTTTGACAGCTGTGATGGATGGTGACAGGCTATCTGAGCTCCTTGCGATACATTGTTTAAGAAGTATGATTTCTTGTCTGCTTCCCTTCAGTCCCCAGACCTGGCCAGAGTTACGGCTTCAGCCTGGACAGCGATGAGAAGGAGGAGGAATCTACAGGAAAGTCGAGGCCTGGAGAGGATTCCCGGGAGCGGAAGGAGAAGCCAGAGGAGGCGCAGAGGCCCGGCTGGGAGAGGAAAACCCAGGTTGATGACAGGAGGAAGAAGAGGGAGGACAGTGAGCCCAGACTCTTCATAGCATGTGATGATACCCCAGACCCACCAGAGGGTGCTGACAAACCTGGTATGTTTTCGATTGGACACTGCTGATTTTTGCTGCCTCCAAATATCATGTTTCTCCTTGTACATCCAACTGCATATTTGACATGTCAGCTTTATTGATTTCAGTTTGAATTTCAGAGAGTATGAAAGGTAATTTCAATTCAGAACTGCTAACTAATGATCTTTACATTGTGTGTACAGATAAGGGCCAAGCCACTCTGAGTCTAGGAATGGACCTCAACCTGGACTGGATGACTCTGGACGACTTCCAGAAACATCTGAACGGAGAGGATGAGATCTTGTCAGGTCCACCATTGTCACCAAGTAAGTGTTTCTTTATAGCTTCTCTGAGTGATGAGCTATTCATCAAATGTTTACCATTGAAACGATGTATTTGTGTAGTATATAGAGAAAAGAGAATGATTTTAATTGTAGCAATTACTCCCAAATGAAGCAATACATATTGTACAGTGTGTAAACAGTCACTGTACCGTGTAGGTACACAAGCCACAGCACTCCAAATCCATCTAAAATGGCAGCAGCCAGGTGTTGACATAGTTTGCTTGTCAACAAGAATGTCACGCTGCTGTTGCTGCTCATATGGTACTATGCTAACAACTGAATCAGGGCTATGTTGTCTTACAAGTTGTACAGTACAAGATGTGGTCAAGAAGTGTACCTGATTTAAATGTGGCCACCATGCTAATGAAATGAGTCTCCTTATGTAGCAGTACAACCCTTTCAGCATTTTTGCAACACCTCTCATGTGCGCTGGAAGTCCCACTATGTAAACATATCAAACACCATCTCTGAGGGGCACTGAGTTGCCTAAACTGTTGCAAAATGGCAGATGTTATTTAACTGTAAATTAACTTGAATTTCCTCTTGGGAAAGATGAAGCAGTCAGAGGGAGCCAAATCTAGCATTTAGGGTGAATGAAGAGCAACGATTGTGGCGATGCGCCCAAAAAGACTGTGTGCTGTGACCGGATACAATGCATTTTCAGCACCCACATGTCATCACGCCACAGTTGAGGATGTTTGCTGCAGTGAAACAGTCTGAACCTGGTGGACTAATTCCCAGTGCAAAACTATATGAATGTTGCAGAAAGCAAAACGCATGCTCCTGGTGCACTCCTGACCAGATAAGCCTTGTTCAGTCTTGGAAGCTGTGGCCTCTTTTTCTGTGGAAGCTGCCGGCTACTGCAGTGGTAGCTGCAGACCTACCTAATGTAACACACAATACAGAATATGATGAGAAATCCCAAATGTGCTCCTGCCAGTGGTCACAAAAACATGTTTAACTCTGGTCCCACCATTTATAGCCGATGTCACATGGTTTCCTGACTTGTCAGAGTTACGGCTTGCACATGTTGTGTGCATGTTACCCTGACACGTTATATGCATGCATGAGAATCTTAAAAACGTTTCACACCACATACAGTCTCTGCAATTGAACATTTGTCCCATTTAGAGGCTCATGTTTTGAGTTGTTAACACAATGAATAGTAGGCATGTACTTTTAAATTTAATGTTATCTGTTAACTTGTTTTTTCTTTTCGTTCCTGTCAGGTGAATTGCGAGATGCTGTGAAAAGTGGAGATTACATGGCTGTAAAATTAGCACTGAATTCCAAAGAGGACTACAATCTGGACCAAGAGGTATTTTCAAGTTCCTTCCCGTAAATTTTATATAACCCGTCAACCAACCATCTTATTTTTATCTCCTGGCTAGCTTGTGCTTTATTTTATTTTATTTTATTTTATTTTATTTTGTTTTATATTTATTTTTTAATTTGCGTCTATCTCAAAGGCTACCTGAGCATTCAATTCCAAGACAAAAGCCCATTTTATAAACTTTACAGCTTGCACCTTGGTTGCCCCCAGTGTGTATGTGTGGATGTGGTTGCAGTTTGGTATGAAAAAATTAGAATATTTGTCGATGATCAGTGTCCATCTTGCTTTGGCACTAATAAGGATGAGTACTTGCCTTCCCTGGTACTCTTCGTTACAAATGCATGAATCGACATTGCGTTTGAAATTATATTTTTACGGAAGGAGAAGAAACATGGTTGGAATATGTAGAAAGCACAAGACATATTTTAGTTATTTTCAGCACAGTTTTTACACTTCTTACACTTCTTACAGGATTATCAAGGTGGTTTGTTACAACACCTTACAGGTGCTTGTAAACAAACCACCTCCTGTCTCAGATATAATCAACCGTTTGTGATTTGACTTAATTTAATACGGGACTTCTGGAACCTCTCTGGAACCCCCTAGGAACATTGTCATAAATTTGCATTCGTATGAGCAGGAATGGAAAACACTGAAAAGCAAACATTCATCGAACTTCTTGCTGTGGTTGCACAGTTTAGCAGAATAATGCCATCCCATCGCATTCAAAGGATCTTCATAATGAACCCATACAAACATAGCTCATAGATGGGCGGGGGAGGGAGTATTTTCCAGAGGAATCTGTCTCTTGAAGATCTACATCCACAGACTTTCCTGTTTGTCTGCTAAAAATCCGGCACCTCAAGATCTTTTTCACAACTCCAAAGCACCTTTGCTTCTGTGACAAATCCAGGTAAGACTTGTCTCAAATGTTTGCAATTTATGAAAATTACTGTTGTAACAGTGTAAATTTGTTATAATTTGATCATTTAGCTTAATTGTCACTTTGTATGTTATCTAGCAGAACCAGCTGTGTGGTAATTAGGTATTGAATTCAGATTATGCTGAAAATGTATTTCGAGCTAGAAGGCCTTGTTGCTTACTTTCAACCTGAACGACATTGTTCTAGTGTGCAAATATGTAAAAAGCTGACGCTAAGCTCAGATAGGCTGATCATTTAGTTGTTTTTATATCAGATCAGAGTGCTATTTAAAATTGCAAGGACCTTAATTACAACCTAACTTATTAATTATGTCTTTGTCATTTTCAAAATATAAAAATTTTAGCCTGTGAATTTAGTCACCTTTTCCTAGTTAGACAGACTACAAAATCAAAATCTTTAGTTTAATAATTTGTTAACTGTCTGGTTAATGTGCTTGGTGCATGTAAGAGTGTATGTACAACCAGCCTGTGCTGTTTTGATGTTGAAAATAACGCTTTAGTTTATGTTAAACTCTATATTGATAACTTGAATATATTATTGTTCATTCATCATTGTATTAATTGTAAAATGTGCACATTAGAGACTTTGGTGTCATCTTTTCTTGCAGTGAACAAGCGAGGGGAAGAAGACACTGAACACATGAAGGACAAGATGAACCCTTTAAAGCAGGTACATACTGTATACGTTTTCATGTGTCATCATCATTTTCATGCGGCCTGCTGTATGCACCAGCAGCCATCAGCCATTCAGAATCTTTTTTTTCTATCATCAGAAATTTAAACGCGTAGAAGACATCTAAAAATATACAAGGTTATTGTTAATATATGAATGGCTGGACAAGTGTTTCATGTTTGGCTTTTGTACCTGGCCTGGTTCAGGACTCTGTTAGATGTTTTAGCCAGATTCGGGACATGTAATGTTAAATTGGCAGTTAAATCTGCAAAAGCACTCGTCTGTCAAAGCCAAAGTCTTTTGTATATCACTTTCAAAGTAGCGTAGTAAATTGTTTTGATTGCAAGTCATGCATGTAGGTTTAGTGTCAGTGCATATTCTGTTCTCTCCATGTAGCATTTCATTCTACACCCCATGACTACTTATACATGGTTAGACATTTACGATGTCAAAACGCTGCTTGAGCCAATAAAGCCATTAACTGTTCTTGAATGGGTCACATGTGGTTTTTGTACTGGAGATTTGAAAAGTGTCAGGGGTTTTTTCAACCGATGTTGGGCTTTAAAAAATGATGTGTGGCCATCACATTCACTTATGTTTGAATGAGCCTGGATCTTGATGGGGCATTGCCAAGGTGCTGATGTCTTTAAACAGCAATTTTTAAAAATGTGCAAAGGTTTTTTTAAAATGGAATACCAAAGCAAAAAAATATCACCACCGCTTTAACTCCCAAAATTCAAAACATTTTTTTGCGTTTTTTCCCCTCCCCCTCCCCACATTATTTCCTTAAGGGTCTGTGTTTTAGGTTCAGTCAAATTATACATTGGATCTGATTTGGCGATGAGTCTTACATATACTTGTTCTTTTACAGGCCTGTACTTTTGGTGAGAAGAGGTCTTTTGAAGGAGAGAGGAGCTTGATTGAAGAGAGACGTTCAAGTGGTGCTCTTAGGTTGACTTCTGATATTGAAAGTGCAAGAAATGAAGAGAGCACTCCAAAAGCAAAAGAGATTATCTCACAAGGATGGGATGGTCCAATAAATGACTGCCTTACCAGTACAAACACTGAGCAAGTGACAGTGAGGGAACATGACACTATCCAACAAGGTGGGAACGATATAACTGATTACAATAATGCAGCTTTTGGTTCAGCTACCGAGTGGGAAAGTCGAGGACAGGAAGACAAGAAGGAGCTGGAGGAAGACGACTCAATGGGTGCTTTTTCGAGTGAAATGAGTGTCAGCATTGATAATTCTGATCTAATTACAAATGCAGAAGGGATGGTGACCAAAGGTGACATCAAAACAGAACAAAATGGCAAAGTTAGCAAAAATAGTTCCTCCCAGCAAGCAAATGACTCAAGTGATGAGGGGGAGGATGTGGTGGCAGGTAACTCAGATAGCACAGATCAAGTTCTGTCTGAGTCGGGCACCAAAGAGACGTTTAAAACGCGATTACGTCGCCACCGAAAAGCTTTGGAGAAGAGACAACCAACACGATCAAGTTCGAGGAACTGTAAAAAAGTGGTGGAAACAACACCGAGCACAGAAAAAGAAGAGAAGAAAGAGTCGGGCAAAAAGCACTTCTGTTTGTATTGCAAAATGGCTTTCTCTCAACTTGCAAAGCATTTGGAAAGAAAGCATTCAGAGGAAACAGATGTTGCCCATGCAATACACTTTCCCAAAGGTTCTAAAGTCAGGCAGACGTTGCTTGACCAAATTCGCAATAAAGGAGATTATGAACATAATTGCCAAGTTCTCAAAAGTGGTGAAGGGGAGATTGTGACCAAGAAACAGGTCAAGAAACCCACCATATCTGTCCGTGACTTCCTACCTTGCCAGCACTGTTTTGCATTCTATCGCAAGACTGATTTATGGAGACATGAGCGATCATGTAAGGCCAGAAAGGGAGATCAAAAATCCTCTGAAAGGACAAAAAGAGCCAGAGGTCACAGTGCTGCCTCCCGGCTGCTTCCAATGTCGGAGTTCTTAACTGGAGGCTGCGAGGAAATCATCCACATAATGCATCAAGATGACATCTCAAGGCATATCAGAAACGACCCACTTATTTGTAAATATGGCAATGCATTGTCTGTTAAGTATGAACACGACAAGTCTCAGTTTGCTTATATTGCACAAAAGATGAGGGAACTGGGCCGGTTTGTGCTGGCTGTAAATGAGCTTGACAAGAGCGTGAAGTTCTTGCATGAAATATGTCTACCATCCAAATTTGAATTAGCTGTTGAGGGGGTTAAAAAAGTTAGTGGATTTGACCCCAGTTCCAGTAAGTTTAAAACCATTTCCCTCGTCTCAAAGATCGGCTACTCTCTGAAACGAGCTGCAGAGATAGCTTTCGGGGAAAGCCGCATGACAGAGGACAGTGAAACAGAAAGTGAAATTAAAAAGTTCATACAGCTTCTTGATACAAAATGGAGCGAGTGTTTTTCTCGCAAAGCGCTTGCATTATCGTTAAAGCAAGAAGTCAAGAAAGTGGAAGTAGACAAATCAACTGTGACAGAAGATCTGGTTAAACTTCACAGGTTCATCACCGGGGAGGGAGATGAAGCCAGGAAGGAGTTGAAAGAAAGTCCTAGTTTGTCAACATGGAAGAAGCTTAGCGAAGCCACTTTAGCAGATGTATGTCTGTTTAACAGAGGAAGGGTAGGAAATATTGGTAGACTACTCTTGCAAACTTACCTTCACAAAAAAAGCGGGGGAACATTTTTGCCCTCTGCAGATCAAGTAAGAAAAAGCACAAAGCTGGAGTTGGAGCTTGGTTCCAATTTCACCAGGTTGGAACTAGAAGGTCAGTATGGAAGGAACATGCTGGTTCTACTAACACAAAGGATGATTTTGTCCATTGACTTGCTTGTTGAGAACAGAGAGCAAGCGGGTGTTTCAAAAACTAACCCATACCTGTTTGCACGGACTGAAGGCCCATCCTTCATCAGAGGATTGGATTGTTTCCGAAGGGCTGCGATGGAATGTGGTGTAAAAAACCCTGAAGCACTTTTGTCCTCTTCATTAAGGGAGCAAATTGCAAGCTGCTGGCAGCTAATGAGCCTCAGTGAAAGCGAATTGGATCAAGTGGCCACACTAGTGGGAAGGAGCAGCCAAGAGTGTTACAGGCTCTCAAAAAATGCTTCCCAGCTGGAGGAAGTGAGCAAGCAGCTGCTCAAGATGGATCGAACACTGCCATCAGCTCCGCCCAGCACTGCCACAGACGGTGAGTACTTGGGATGCAAATGTCAAACAGTTTTCTTAGTTGATAGTCAACCACATTTTTAAATAGACGAATTGTTAAAACAAATTAGGTAAAGTAGATATTTTTTTAAACGTTCTGAAAACTCCATTCCCAACCACAGACACAGCATTTGACAGCTCAGTTAGACTAGCCAATTAAGTACAGGGTTAGGTTTAGTCTCAGTAAAGTACAGCTCATCTTTAATACAGGAGATTGGACCAGAAGCCATTAACCGACACAGAAGTTTTTGTCATTGTGGCCCATTGCTAGCTCAACCCCTACAATACTCTCTGCAAAAACAAACATGAGCCTGTAGTCTGAGTGGCCACCTCTACAGGTCTTTGCATTTTTTAAAAACAGAAAACGAACTGCAGTCTTCTATCGAAAAAAACAGTAAGAGACTAAATATGGTGGCGTAGCCAATTGCTACAGCTAATCTACAATACGTTTTGTTGACATACATGTCCTTCATCTTCTGCCGTTTCGCTAAATTATTAATAAGTAACAGCTAATCTGTAGCTTCCCTTCTACTTTGTATATGTGCACATTAGTATATTCTTCCGTTTCAAAGGTTGGATGGTGAGTAGTTAACATCTGACAAGGCTTCACTGTAGTTTACATTTCCTTGTTCTGGAACGTTCAACCATGTAACACAGTCTTCATTAGAAGATGAAAGTTTAAGTTTTGGAGTAATAGCTGTTCAAACATCTAATTTTCTGGTGCCTTTAGCATTTAACAGTTTACTTTTGACACAAAGAGTGTTAATTCCCCCTCAAGGTTCTCTTGTTTTGCCGCTTTTGAGAACAAAAGTAGTCTGGACAACAGGGAAAAAAAATAAAATGCACAGAAACATTTCTTTTAAGTTATTACACTACTGTGATTTTGTTTCTCTTAACCATGATTCTCAACATCTATCTTTTTAGGAACTGTGCAAAAGCCTGCTTTAAAGAGAAGACCTTGGAGTGAGAAAGAGCAGGCTGCTGTGAAGCGTTACTTGAGTGATTTTATCACAAGGATGAAGGTGCCAGGCAAAAAAGAGTGCAATGCTTGCATAGCTGCTGAACCAGATCTTGGAGGAAGATCTTGGACTGATGTTAAAAACTACGTACACAACACACTACAGACCGTACGCAGGAGAAATAACCCACACAAACCTGAGGGCAATGTGAAGGCTTTGAATCCAAAGAGTCCAAAAGCTGAAGTCCAAACCACAAAGACAGATTTGGAGGACACAAGCATTATGTGTAATATGACAACAGTGCATCCAGATCACTTGACAGAAAGTTCAAACTGTTGTATGACGATGCCACCACCAACCAGCTTGAGAGACTCATCACCCTTCAGCCAGGAGATGACCTCAAGTTACGCGTCCTTGTGTTCCACTACTGCAAATATGGTCCATGCAAGTCAGCAGCTGATTTCTACATTCACACCGTTGAATGCGACTGACACTCAAGTGGTTCCTACGTTTACTCCACACAACACTACAAACGCACTAATGCCTCCTCCATACACATCAGAAAACAACAGAATTCTTCCAATGTCTTCTTTGTATACACAGAACGCCACAAGTATGCCACCCCCTTCTGTGTATGTACCACAGGACACTACAAGTTCTCCATTGATTCCTTCTTTTACCCCCCTTAATGCTCCGAGTACCTCAATGATTCCTACATACACACAGTTAAGTACTGCAAGTGCACAAATGATCCCTGCATTCTCGACAATGAATGATAGAAGTAGGCCTATTGTTTCCTCATTCACACCTCTGAACCATTCAAGTGCCCCACCTTACCCCACAAGCCCACCTCGGATTCCTACAACAGCACAGGTTGTCCCAACAATCCATGGACCCGGTCTTTCTGACATGGCAACAGTCGGACAGGAAAGTACTCCCATGTCTTCTGCAGGAAGACAAGCCCCTCCAGCTGTCAAGCCTCAAAAGAGAAACAAAAGGCTGTGGAGTGAGGAGGAGCAGGCGGCAGTGAGGCGTCAGCTCGGAGACTTCTGTAAACTGGTGAAAATACCAGGCAAAAAGGATTGTGATGCATGTTTAGCTGCTGAACCTGCCCTCAGCAGCAGAACGTGGAGGGAGGTCAAATATTTTGTACATAACTCGATTCAGTCACTGAAACGAAGAGGTCATGTAGTCGCATCCAAGCAAAGTGCAGGACCAGAACCAGAGCCTCAGATTTCAAACACTGAGTGGGATGGTCCTGTGTATCTGTCCCTGTAATTATTTTAAATGGACATGCAAGAAAATAAGTGATTTGTGAAATGTCCAGTTTCCACATATAAGGGCTGTGGCTTTAACCCTAAGTTGTGTCAGGCTTAAAAGTTCAGCAGATGTGAATTGTTGTAAAATGTACTGTCAGCAAAACTTGGTCTCAGCAGCCATGTGGGTTTTGACATTTACAAACAGCCCTGCCAGTCTTAAAATTACGCATCCTAAAAGATCATGAAGCATTGAAAATTCAATCCTCCAGACTAAGTTATTGGTTGCATCATGAGACATTAAATCGGTGGAGTTAAGGACAATTTGTACTGTAGCTGTGGCTCAGAAAGAGCACTTATTAATCTTTAAGGTGGTTAGATGGCGTATGTGTGTGTGAAACACAGTCCAATATGTAACACTGTCAGCTTGTCTGATCATCACAGATCATTTTCCGAAAGTGCTCTAATTATAAAGGAAACGTGACCTCATTTTGACAGGATTCACAGCTTTCCACCAGTCACTGACAGTGCCAAGCAGCTGCCGTGTCACCCAAACAAGCTCTCACAGTGGTGAAACCGATGGCTGATTTCTTTGGGACTCTACTTCTACACTAAATGGGGAATTTCTCACCCTTTTCTGAGCAAAGATATTCTTGGTGACTGTACATTCGCAGAGGGATTTTTACTCTTCTTTACTTCCAAACGCACTTATACATCTATCTTTCTGCCTGTACGGTTTTCAGTAGCATTTTTATGATTTTTGATGATCAGAAAAAAAAAAATAGAAAACGTACCAGCAAATCTTTGCAGTCAGTCCCTCCAACATGATCGATGCGAGTTGACCTGCTTTGCATCATTCCCGAATGCCTCGCTCAAGTGTACTATATTCTTGCTTTAGCCAGTAGCCTATATTGTAGATAGCCTGCAGCAGTAATGACATACCTTCCTTGCTGATGTTAGACAATTAGGAGCTGTTTGTATACCTCTCACTGAAATATAAAAAAAATATTTTTTTTTTCTTTGAGGACCCTGTTGATAATTGTCCATTATTATCATTTATATGGTTTTTCTTATGTATTAACAAGCTAAACCCTAAAGGGTTGGTTGTATTTTTGTATTACTATACAGTGACTGTGTAGAACATTTTAGTATTTTATTGTATTAGATAAACTCTAATTTGAGGTAAAATACACTACGCTGGTATCATTTATATTTCTTCATTTTAATTTTTTATTATCTGGATGTTTGTGATATGAATATCCACTTGCCAAGATCAGATTGCCTTATTATGTGCATTTAATACTTTATTTCAGTTATTCCTGAATACGAGTATGAGCAAGTGATATTACAAAAAGTAATACATTAGGATGTTGGAATCTTGAGTGTAACAGACATTAGACAATGGATGAAAAGGTTAGTTTCCTGTCCCTGTGGATAAGTTAGTGACTAAATTCTTTTTAAGTATTATCACCTCTAACTAGAAATGTTTACTTTAGTCAGGACAGTATTACACATTTCATTTTAAGCAGAACGTAATGTTTGTATCTTCAACATGCGAACCTTGTTAAAGATTTACGACTGAATATTGAACACAGGTTCAACCTTGATTTGCCGTCAGCAGACTGGTGGCCACTTGCTTTGCGACTGTAGTCCTTAATAAACAATGTCGTGGCACTTCTGTTCATACATTGGTCACTACAGAGTTTCTTTCACGCTGGATATTCAGCACAAGATGATCTGTTGTCTTGTTCTTTGTTGTCTTAATGGGGATGCATGAAAAGAAAATTCAACAACATGCAGTGTTCAGTTTTCATTTTTTCTGAATTTTCTTTGATAACAAAAGGAGAGGAGGTTTTCGTTACAAAGTCCAGACAAACACCACTGCTTTTTGTCACAGATAGACGCCTTTGTGTTATCCTCAGTAGCAGCTGTAGTGAACCTGTGTAGAGTAACCAGTGTTCACCCTTTTATACCAAAGCCATTAGTGTCAGACATGCCTACAACCCTGACTGTGGAGAGTGTTGCAGAGCTGGGTCAGACGACCTACGTCAACTCATTTCCACCCCACAGGCTTTTCCTGTGTTGTTGCTTTCTTATTAAAGGAGTATATCTGTGTTGCAGTATATACAGTAGTTACAGATACAGTGTATTTGGAAATTAATTGATGGAATGATATTTGATTGTTCAGACACTACCATTGCTGTTTGGTGTTGCAAGGCAATGATTTTTCTTTTCTCCCTGCATAGTCGATAGATATTTTTCATTGCTGTTGTATGAGCACACGTCGCGTGTTACTCCTCATCCTGTAATTATCTTGCCTTCAGTTAATGCTTCCTATCAAGTATTGTAAGGAAACTTATAACTTCTGCTTGTACAATAAAATGTTGCTTCTTGGCTTACAATTTGATGATTTTGTTATGAAAAAACATGAAAGTTTTGCCGTTTTATCTGATTCCCTTGACCAAGTACCAAAGAAGACAATGTGTAGTAGGTATGAGTTTGCAAATGTGTTGACTTTTAAACAAGACTAAAGAGTATACAGTCATGCTAGCAGCTCCTGAGGCTGTACTTAGTAGGACTGAACAATTTAAAAAATGTTATCAAAATCATATGTGCGATATTCAAATTGCAAGATCTGCAAGGTAACATGCATCACAACTTACCATTTCAGCTGTGTTGCTACAGAGATGTTGGGGTCTACAAATCGTGTTATCCAGATGTAAGGGAATATGCTGGTTTGCTACAGATCATAGCAAAAATCTCATCATCGTTTTATGCTTTTCTTCAGTTAAAAACAAAAAAGACCATTCCGAGTAATTGTAGCTCATATTGTAAATAATGTATTGTTTGTTTTTTTTTTGTTGTTTTTTTTTAATTCTGAAGACATAATTAAAGGTTTCTGGGGAAAGATTGTCCAGCTGTTTAGCTAGTTAACTTATTACAATATGATAGGCCTTTACTGACCCCACAGTGGGGAAATTTCTGTTGTTAAAGCAGCAAAGGGGATTGTGCAAATATTTAGGAAATGTCAGCAAACACAAATTAAATAAATAAAAAATTATACATAAGTACTAGTTCAGATTGTCCAAATTCCTTTGGATGGAAATAAAAATGCTGCATATACAATAGTTAACATGTGCCAGATTTACCATCCCATTGTCTCCCACTGCCTCCTTCCCCTGTCCTCTGCATTAGTTTATTAATCACCAAATGCACTGGATACACCCTCTGCCGGCGTGAATCTTTGTACCAACGTTCTGTGTTGCGACTCGAAGCAAATTTAGACGGTCATCAAAGCTGAAAAGATTCATCCTCTGGGAAACAAGAATGAGTGTATTAAATATCGTGCCTGTAGGGAGAAATATATTAGCCGTAGCTAAAGTGGTGAACTGAAGACAGACTGTCATTGTCCTTCTGAGAACCAAGCAGCTAGCGTGGCTAAAGACACCAGACAGACTGAATATTTTATAAACATATTTCTCTGGTGGGGATCCTGTATATGTGCATTTTGCTGTCATGTGAAGACGTAAACATCGCTTCCCGTGTTTATAAAATGTTGTACACTTACATGGTGCATTTGCCATTACATATTTAAAATCTCTTTCTAGTTTTTCTCTTCTGTCATTTAAGCCTGACTCTAATCCAATGAAGCCATGCTGTGCTAAATTAATCACCATACAATGTGATAAAATGTTGACTTCAGTGTAGCCTCAGTAAATATTCTGACTTCTGTTAAAATCTGTTGGTGATTAATTTGTGGTGCAGTTAAAGCTGGTCGTTGGCTTAGCAGAAATCACATCACAGATCTTTGCAGTCAAGCAAGTGATTGATTTAACAGGAGTATTGATCTTCATAGAGGCCTGCCATAGATTGATGATGTGTTTGAGGGTTTGCCAGGCTCCAACACCCCACTGAACTGTGCACATGATAAGCCAGTTTAGATCAGGAATTTATAAATCAGCATCTGAAAACAAAGCTTCACTAAAATACAACTGTAGACAATGATGTCTTCATGAATAATTATAGAATTATTAAGTTATTGCTGACCAAGTCTCTGTTTTGGAAGCTGCATTAACAAGTAAACAGCTGTGCAGTTTGAGCAACAGGAATAGGTCAACAACCAGCATTGATGTTTTAACTCTTTAAAAATTGTCTAGTAGCTACACAGCAATGAATAAACTTTGTACAAGGAATGTCTCATAACAGACAGTGTTGCCTTCATCTGTGATCATGGCCTCTGTGTACTCTATCTGACAACATCTGGATGTGATGGTAGAAAGAGACAAGGGCAGAATGAAACGTTTCTTTACTTTTTCAGGGTTTTGTTTTTTGTTTTTTTTTTTACCTCTTCAGCTGCAATAAACCACAAACTGCAAATTCATTTTCTATATCGGGTCAGTAAGAAGCTGGGTTTATCGCCTTTTTCTATATTTCTACAAGTTTGCGTCTTCTTTTTGTCCACAGGATGTCAGTGGTATGTCCCTGAGCATGCTGGCAGCAGCTGGAGGGCAGGACGACATCCTCAGGTTGCTGATTAAGAAGGGGGTGAGGGTGAACGGACGGCAGAAGAACGGCACCACGGCCCTGATGCACGCTGCTGAAAAGGTGACAAGATGAGAAGGAGGTCTTCACCTAAACTGTGATTTTGTACATTAAGTTTTATTTTGAGTTTCCAATAAAATGATAAGAACTTTGACGCAGTAGGAGAACATTACGCAGTGAGGTAATCTGGACGTCATCACCAGCATCCCTTGGTGCCCTCATGATGTGCAAAATAATCCACTGTATGTGTTGATAACTATTTTTCAGATTTTTTTTTTTTGCAGTTTATCATACTAAAAATTAGGCAACTTACACATTAAGTATGTTTTTAGATATTTTTTTTTAATGTATTAAAATTAGAAATAAACAATAAACACTGAAATCACATTTATAAACCCTTTCAAATTTACTAAATCTGCAGAAAATCTCATACAGGAGACTTAAAGCGTACAAGAAAAAGATGATGTGTGTGCTTTTGCTCTTCAAAATGTAGGCTAATTTATTTTTCAGGAAAGTTAAAGAAATACAGACACTCACCATTTGTATTTTTTTAAACTTCTTTTATTCTTTCTGTCCTCTGCCAGAACTTCTTGACAACTGTTGCGATCTTGCTGGAAGCAGGTTCCTACGTCAACGCTCAGACCCTGGGAGGGGAGACAGCTCTGATGAAGGTAGTGCTGCATTTCATACACAAATCTCAAACAGACATGATGTGTCATATGTTAGTCTTTAGAGGCGATGAGATGAATTGCACAATAACAGTTTGTGAGCACTACTTAGACACAGATTGCAACGGTGTCCCGTTTAATAAATGATTGTAATTTGCAATTTACAGATAGCTCAAATGGTGAAGTGATAGGTGTCAGAAATGTGTCAAATTCAGATTGCAGTAAGGGTTTGAAAACCATATTGGATGACGTTCTTTTACCTTTGAGCAAATGTAATTTTCCCTGGGTTACCACATCATCTGAAAAGTATTTAAATATTAAGGGGATAAAAAAAAGGTGACGAGACTGGTAAAGGTGGAAAAAAGAGCCACTTATTTGGGGTGTTGGGTCTGTGCAGGGGTCACATGTTGCGGTTATAAACGTCTGTTGTCCTTCACATTAGGCCTGTAAAAGAGGTAACGCTGACGTAGTGCGCCTCCTGCTGGAGTACGGAGCTGACTGCAACATCCTGTCCAAACACAAGAACACAGCCATGTACTTCGCCAAGCTCAGCAACAACCTGATTGTGTACGACCTCATCAAGGATCACATCGGCATGTGAGTACAAACCACAGCTTCCAGCCTCACTCAGCACTGATGAAGGCTGGAGGCCACAGATGCATTTCAAAGAAAGAATGTGTAAGATATTTTATTTATGCCACAGTGTCGGAAAAATCTAAGGTTTAGTATGTCAAAGAAAACCTTTAGAGGTTCACAGAGCTGGATTGATAGTACAGACCAGCCAACAGCAGATACATCTGGTTATGCAGCAGTTTAAAATCGACTCTCCTCCCATGTTTCCGTCTCTCAGGCTGTCCAGTGTGGCTGAGGACACCATCCGAGCGTACTTTGAGTCTCGTCTGGTGCTACTGGAGCCCGTCTTCCCTCTGGCCTGCCACCGGCTCTGTGAGGGACCAGACTTCTCCATGGAGTTTGGCTTCAAGTCACAGCCGCAACCAGAGGGTAAAATCCAAATTTTAAGTTTGGAGGTCATTTCTACAACTTCATCATCTCACAGAACATATGAGGTGGTGGTCTGTGATTTTAATCATTATGCTGATCATTTAACAGAAAAAGGTTACTGGAGGAGAAGGACCATCTACATAAAAAGCATTTTTAGAATCATTTTAGCGTGTTGTGAATTTTTGGCAATCTGTCCAAACTGTCTCACTGTTTTCAAATATATCAGTCCATACTAGTCTTACTTAGCCAGGCCATTCTGTTGTGCTTAATCGTCTGTCTTCACCTCACTATCATTCTGCTATAAGTGACAAAAAAGAATCACAATCATCTGGGATGGAGCTAAGTAAAGGATGCTGCCTCTGTGTTCCCTCAAAATAAAAAGTGGAATTATTTTCATAGAACACTTGCGTACAGGAAGATCAACGATGTCATTGAAATGGATAATCCAGGGGTGCCATGATAGCTCAACTGATTGAGCTGGCGTCCAAAAAAATAACTTCAAAAAAAGGATAATCCACTGACAAAAAACTAGCAGTGCTGCCTTACTACACGATCCAGATCCTTTGGAAAAACTTAAAATCTTCAGTGTTGGAGTTTGGTTGCTGGAATTTGTTGTAATTGTTTCCTGAAGTGAAGTGGATTTTGAAAATGTTGATAGCAGAAGGAGGGAGTGAAGCTTATACTCATAGTGTACATCTGGTGAGCCAAACTCATCCACACTGACTCAAAGATAAGCGTGATGCCTTTTTTTTTTTTTTTTTTCTTTTTATCTGTGGTGCATGTAACAGCTGCAAATCTACTGCAGTTTATATGTTTTGAACTTATTAAGGGTATGTGCAATGACTGATCACAGTTTCCAGTATCACATTTAGCTTTCTGGTGTCACTGTCGGCATTCAAAGCAGTCACTTAAAGGTGCAATATGCAAGAATTTTGTATAAAAATACACATTTTTATGAGTAGTAAACAACTACCTGATACGTAAAGCTGTAGTGCAGTGATGACACCCTCCCTCTGTGTTAATCATCCAAGCTTTTCTGTTCTATGTTTTGACTCTCAGTCCAGCATGTGCATGTTACTGTATGTGAGTCCCTCCCATTGAAACTATGGCCTTCCCAGTGCTTCCAAACAGACCAAGAGTGACCTCCCCCACAGCATTAGGAGTGTGAAAATGCAGGCCAGCATTCAAGCGGTGTCTGAAAACTCCAAGAATTTAAAATAAAGTGTTCTATTTATGTTTTTTACTTTATTTATGTGACCTTGCATCGTTTCAGCTCAGTGTTTAAGTCTCTACAGCTGTTTTGAGCTTCTCCTCCACTACTCTTCTGTTTTCTACTTGTGCCTGAACACCAGGTTTTATTTGCTTTCATTTACAACCTCTCTGGTTGTAAATGAAAGTGAAGGGAAGCAAATGAACTGTTTATTCTGTTACTAACATAGCTGACAATTAATTTGAATTGGAAAAGTAATTAAAAACCCTCACCCCTCCTAGCACCGTTACAACCATCATTCTCTTAATCTAGAAGAAGTTTCACAAAATGACCGGGAGTCAGGTTTTAGTCTGAGATACTGGTCCTCTAGCAACATCCAGTGGTTCTGAAAGATTGCACACCATCAATACATTTAAACAATGTGGATGTCATCTTCTTCAGCCTACAGGAAAATAATTGGTGTTCAGTAAATTTCTGCTGTCAGTCAGCCTTTTGAGGCCGTTGAGCGCTTCTGTTAGTGACAGACAGGCAGCTGTTTCTGACGACAGCTGAATAGAGGTCAGAGTCACCGTGGATCGAATGGGACAACCTTCTTTTCATCCCCCATAATGTTTCTGTACTTCCCTGCTATTCCAGGTTCAGGCATCATCCTCTTCATCTTCCACGCCAACTTCCTGACTGAGATCACGGCCAGGCTCTGCGGACCCTGCAGCGTTCACGCCGTCGTGCTCAACGACAAGTTCCAGCTGCCCATTTTCCTGGTTGGTTTACGAACACCAGACGATGCTGATCAATTCCACAAAACTTGGCAAAAAATGGTGGTTTATCTGAACAAATAAACTAGTTTGATACAGCACAAATGGTCAAACACAGAAACTTATGATCTATAAGATTTTCAGCAAATCAAACCGTATTTTGATGCTATTCACAGTGGTTTTGTTTTTTGCAATTGCTATTCAATGTATTTCCCTTCAGTAAGCACTTGTCTGAATGCTTAGAGAAGTGCTCTCATTGTGACTGAAGCTTTTAGACAAACTACTACTGAATAGGATGCAAATTAGATGTAATTGGACGAGGAAGTCACAGGAAACTATGCATCTATATTCTTAAATGCTACTGTTGTGATTCAACCTTCTGAAACCCAAACAGTTTCTGGGTGTTTTCTGCTCCTGTCATATTGTCCTGACCCTGTCTGGAAGCAGCACAACTGTGGCAAAAGTAGAAAGAACTCAACATTTCCTTTGTGCTTCATGATATCGCCACGATGTCGCAAATCATATTTAAAAAAAAAAAAAAAAAGCGCAAACTTCTTTGACTACTTATTCAACACATACAGCATTTTCCAAATGCCCATGAGTACTGAGGGAAAGAGTGGGGACTCGGCATACTTGAGGTATTTCACTACCTGTCTTTTAAATGTATTTCAATACGAGTCTCCTCTCTGCTCTGTGTAAACACATCCTGCAGTTCAGTCCTGTTCAGGCGAAAAGTCCCTGATTTTTGTACCATGTGTCAAAGGGCTTCTAGGTTGCATCATTTTTTTATTTTTTTTTTAACAGATTCTCTCGCAACTGATTCGTCTGTTGGTGAATTTTTTGAATAAAACTGAGTGATTTAGATGAAATGTCAGGATTTTAAGCTTGGATTTGACTTGGTTTTGAGGAACAGTACCTCACAGATAAAGTTCATAGAGCATCTGAAAGTTGAAAATCTGACAAATCTTTCTGTTTTTGAAAGTTCTTCATCAACAATGCAGTTGTGACATATTTTTTGGTGGTGGTGCCGGTTTTTTTAACATAAGGTTCAGAGTATTAAACAGTGCTGTTGGGATTTAATGTGTTTTTGCGATTATGTGCTTAGTTATCCTCATTTTTTCCTTTTTGTCTTCAACTCTTCAGGACAGTCACTTCATCTACTCCTTTAACCCGGTTCCAGGAATCAACAGACTCTTCATCCGTCTTGCAGAGGCACCAGCTGCCAAGGTGACAAACATACAGTAGTACATAAGCACAACATTTTTAACATGTACGTAAAAGCTTCTTCTGCTTATCAGGCCATTGTGAAATCTGACTAAAGGTTGGTTTTCAAGATTTAGAAATGTTTTGGGGTTTTTTTTGCCATTTAAAGGGAGAATAAATAAGATCATAGCATGTGTAGAGGGTGCACATGGGCAGTGGAGAAGGGAATAATGCTGCAGCTCTGTTGAAACATTTTGTAGCCTGACATGAATCCAAGCTGAAGACCAAGTTTAGTCCTCCTCATTCATTTCAATGGCACTGCTGCATTTGATCAGGTAGGGTTTTCCTGCAAAAACCCTTCAGCTTTCCCAGGTTTCCAACGTAACAAGTCTGTTCAGTGGTAGGTTACTGACTGTTTTCCCTTTGAAAACAAAATCATTTCAGCTATAATAATATAGTGCTGTTTCATAGCACTGTAGATGGTGGATTACACAGAAAAAGACTTTCTGGATTGTGTTTGTTCTTCTTACCTGTAGCAGAACACAGCACCTTTACCGTCTCAGTGAACCGAAAGCAATTACATTCAAAGCTTTTACAGAGACCTTGAAAGCATTTAGGGGTTAAGAGTCTCGAACTTCCTTCAGTTTTTGACGACAGCATCAATCTAAGTTTATCGAGCTTCCACATATAGCATAGTTTCTGTCAAAGTTCATGTTGACACACATCCAGAATCAAATAACATTTGCTCTCATGTTTTGACTCAAACATTGTTCAGAGGCCAGAGTTTGACAGCAAACCTTCATTGATAAATAGAGAACAAGACAGCCGAGGAAACATTAGCACTGTAATATAATGTCCTCAAATACTAATAAATCAGGCAACGTAGTTAAGTCGTTGAAAAGGGAACTATAGGCAGCTGGTGAGGTTAGTTCTTTCAGTGATGGCTGCAGAATCTTCATTTTAGAAGATGTCAATATTCCATATGTTTATTTTCTTTGTTGACAGAAAATCCAATGAAAAGACTGAAACTTACAATGTGGTGAACAGTGGTTTTGCCCTTTTGTCCCTAGAGGACAGAAATCTTTAAAACAAAATCTAAATAATTCCATAAATCAGCTGGACATTGTAGTTTTTAGCAAACATTACCCAAACAGGAATAGTGTGCATTTGTGAGGGACTCATTTCTTACACATTTGGCACATTTTCTGTTACTATCAACACATCCTGTTAAAACCAACTGTTTCAACCGGATGTGTTGGTAATAGCAGAAATATGGAATAGCGCTCTAACTAATGATAATTTTACTGTTGATTGATCTGATAATGAATCCATTAGTTGTTTAAAATGTGATATAATGTCTCGTTTTGTCCACAACCCCCAAGATACTTAGTTTGCTGTAAAGAAACCAAAAACTACTCACATTTAAGAAGCTGGAATCAGAATTTTTTTTTCTTCCAAAATTACTCAGACTGATTGTTAAATTATCAAAATAGTTAGCGATTGATTTATTAATTGACAACTTATTCATTAATTGGCTAATCTTAGCTCCACTATAGAATAGCATCCACCTTACTCCTTTGCTCTCCATTTTTTGTGCTTATTCCACACTGAAAATTTAAAGTATACATTTTTCTCTGCAGCAGAAAAACAGCCTCCAGAACAAAAAGTGTTCGTACCACCAAGCTAAAAGCTCATCTGTTGTTTCATGCCGTACAAGAGGTTAAGATGTCAAACCATTTTTGCACTGCAGCAGTTGTGGATTTTTTTTAATGTCGAGCTAACTGTTGCTTTTTTTCCCTCTGATGTTCCGTCCTCAGGTTAAGCTCCTCATCTGTGCGTACAGGGTCCAGCTGCAGTGATGCCTCCTCTGACCACGCCAAGGATTGAATAAACGTGCAGATTCTGGGCGGCAGCTAAAATGTTGAGCTCATTGCCTTCTAAAAGATGTTGTGAAGCAAAATTAAAAGTTGGCTTCCTGTGACTTAACACAAATTTCTAAAGACTGAAGCTCAGTGATGACGTCTGACTCCAGCTCTGCTCTGGCTTACATACGCAGCACAGGTCTGAGGATCTTGTGAGGTCAATTAAGCCTCGAGTGAACACGAAGCAGTCCGTCCTTTGTTGCTGATGCCGTCACTGTGCAGCTTCTGGGTGGAAGGAGGCAGCCAGAAACTCTCTCCTCTGTCACTGGAGTAACTTTGAAGCCCCCCTGAGTCGTGCCTTTTACCAAGTTTCACCTTCAGTGTGGGTGGAAGTGATAATAGATGTGTGTGTTGTCAGTCTAGCTTGTGTTTTTAGGGGAATTTGAAGAACATAAAGGTATTTTTCATCACTGTTTTTTTTGGGGGGGGTTATTTTCGCATTTTACTTGGACCAAGGTAATGCTCGTATTGTTTTTTTGATAACACTTTAATATGGAGTTATTTCAGTAATTTGTCCGTCCTGTGCCGCAAACTATTTCCTAAAGCTACAATAACAACAGAAATAGTTTCTTTGTAAATCTCTATGCTTAAGTTAGATTTAAAATTATGTCACGTTTACTTGGTTTAGATCAATCAGAGACTTGTTTGTTGTCGGAGTTTCTAATCTTACATCTTAGAGAGTTTAAACACAGATTGTGAATCACTGATACAACTCACATGAATCCTTTAACTTCTACTTGTCTTGTTCATTTTTAATTTGAGGTGTTTTGAGAAAGGTCCCTTTTGCCTTTCATGCACAAAGTTGCTGTTTATATTTTCTGGCCTGTACATATTCACATACCTTATATAAATATATACATACATATATACAGTTTTAAAGTGTCACATGATTACTTCTAATGTTTTCTTGCCACTGTAGGAGTGGGTTAAGTTATTTAGATTGTACAGTAAAAAGCTCTCGTGTTAATTGTAAGGGCTAAAATGTCCCAGCTACCCTGCTAGTAAAGATTTAAAGGGTTTTTACGATGAAATGCTTCGTAGTCACCATCCGATAGCTGCAGATTTAAAATTTAAGATATTTTTACAGAGACGCTGCACTGACTCTGCTCTCCTTCGCTCTCTTCTGACAATCTTTTTCATCAGCGTTTTAATGCTGAAGGAGCCCCAATCCAGCGAGACAAGATACCAAATCCTGAAGTTGTGACAACACGGCTCGATTTTAGCTGCGTGAAGTTGGCTATTAAACCCAGCCGCGGTCCGCAAATATGCCCTAAAAGCGCAGAACAATGCTGGTAGATGGGGCGCCTCCATGCTGCCTTAATAACCACTTTTGTTTTTCTTTCTCTGTTGAGCAAGTTCAAGTGAATATACTCATTTGTGACTGTCGGAAAACTACCTAAAACAACAGCACCATGCTGCATGTGAAAATCTGACTTCAGTTACTGTTATACAGCAATACTTTTCAGTAGTCTGCTTCTGGTTTTGTGATCCAGGCAGCAGAACTTTTAAAAATGCAGCCAAAATAATGTGAGTGAGGAATCATAGTGTGGAATTGGTTCTGTTTTGGTGTATTTTTTTGGAGATGAGCACAATGTGTTCAACTCAGACTGGGATTAGTGTGATGGAAGCGTCAGACTCAAAATAACAAAGACATGAAACTTGCATAAATAGCTTTTGGGAGCAGGTTTAAGGATTTTTAGGCCGTGAAATATCTAAAAAACCGAACACGGTTCTACATCAGACCTGACCAGTGACTTTTTTTTGCTTGTTTTTAC
Source organism: Stegastes partitus (assembly GCF_000690725.1). Lineage (NCBI taxonomy): Eukaryota > Metazoa > Chordata > Actinopteri > Pomacentridae > Stegastes > Stegastes partitus. The sequence goes on from NW_007577969.1 coordinate 455,879, forward strand.
ACACTTTTCAGCCACAGTTAACCATTTTGCACATCACTGTGCTGCTTTTTGTACCTTCCACTTTGCGATTCCTTCTCATTTACTTCCACATTGGATGAAACTCACCAGAAGACTCATAATACAGATGTGCAAAACAGTGAAAAATAACCCCACCATGAGATTTTGTATAATGTTGTATAACCATTTTGTTTGCACGGATTTTTCAAATAATTTTGCCTTTGATAATTGTGCTTGAGTAAAAATGCCTTCACCAGTATAATGGAGCTTAAACAAGAAGTTGCATTACTAAAGTTGATGGAAATGTTTAGAAGTCTGTGGCTCTGTAGAAGGTTGGAAACAATCTGTATATGTGATCTGGCCTGTTAAGAGTGATGCAAACAGGCTGTTTTATGAAGAAAAGTTTGTCTTGAGTCTCTATTTTTGCCAATATCCCCCACCTTTGCTTCCACAATCTTCCACCTTTACCCTGATTTTTGCTTGTTTTCTCTGAATGTTTTCCTGCAGATAGATGTTCTTTATGCGTGAGAAAGAGTTCACTGTTGTTTGCAGGGACCCCCAGGCTGTGTCTCTGTCCGAAATAAAAGGCGCACATATTTGCACACTGGTTTCAGTGCTTGTATTCATTCATCACGTGGAAAGTTTTTAATTCAGTGGAAAAG
>NW_007577969.1:459521-466227 GCF_000690725.1 Stegastes partitus
TTTTAGAAGCTGCATAATGTTTTGAACTGAAGTCAAATACATTTTTAATTAATAGATCTAAAAAGTCCTGCAGATCAATTTCCCGCTCAAGCTGGCAACATGTTAGCCGTGTCTCAATATGCATTCTTGTTATTTGAAATGGTACCATTCAGAGAAATTCTATATTTACCTCAGAGTGCAGTTAGGTAAGTTGTTTTTAAAATAAATAAAATAAAATAATACACCGTGAAAGCCTTCTTTAAAAAAAGAAAAAAAAGAAAAGAAAAAAGAAAAATGTCCAGGCACTAAAATTGAAGTTGTTGGTAGTTTGTAATTTCTGCCGCTAGGTGGCTCTTAATACAAAACATAACACAATACCGTAGTTTGTTGACGTCATGAAGCAGCGGGGGATTATGGGAGTTGTTGTTTTCACCGCTGCTGCCGCTGGAGATTTGTGATTGATGAGGGAGAAATCGTGTTCACAGAGTAGGTAGTATATAAAGTTTTATTCACAGACAAGTTATTGTATCAACGTTTTGTTTACGTTATGTTTAGTCACGTATATTCACCTTATATCATTTCCAATGGAGTAGCCGCAAGTAATGCAAAATGCTAACTGTAGCTAAATGTTGTAGCAGTTTTTTTTTAAGCCCAGTACTGTTATCTGAAGTCAGAAAAATTACACTACAATAATAATAACCCATTATGAGTGAGCAATGCAAACAGTAAAATGACTAAAACAATAGTGTTATCTGGTGCTTCTTTGTTTTCATGGCTACTGCCGCTAACGGTGCTAGCCTCTGGTAGGGAAACAAAATGGCGACCAAAGTAAACTTTGCAGTTACGCTGAATGATATTACAGATTTCCTTGAGTTTGAACATTGTTGAAAATATTTGAAAAAATATCAATAAACAAAAAATAAAGAAATAAAGCATGACCTAATCATTTTTAATGCAGTAATTTCACATATTATACATTTAAGTAAGTTAGTTAAGTCGTTTTTTAGACGCACATTTAAGACAACAGCCAACTGAGAAATAAGACTCTATATTTATAGTTGCCCATCGATGGGCAGTCATAAAGTAATCCTGCCCGTGTGTTGGTGTTCACACACGGTCAAACTCAAGGTCATATATCTTAGATTCTTAGGTGTAGGCCTACATTACAGCAAAATGCTTCCTCTCCATGCAAAATATCTGTGTTACATGATAGACTAAGCTCTTAGGTATCATTTTAAGGCAAAATACAGGCAAGTACATCCTCAAGTAGACCCACAGTAAAACGAACGTAAAAGAATCAGGTATATATGCATACATTGGGAAACTATGTCCCTCTACTGAGGCCTCTCTAGTTTTTAACTGTGTAACATTTTCACATCATTATTTAGAGTTGAAAAGCATACAAACGTATAAAATGTGAAAAAAATCAATATAACTGAAATTAAGAATGAAGCTTTAGCTCTGATTATGTCACGTGTTTTACTGCAGTGTTTTTTCGTTATCATTAGCTTTTATTTCATTTTTATCCGTTTCACATTCAGTACATTGTCAACTGCTGTACCTTCTGCATGCACATCCTCCCTTCATGTCTCTCTCATCTTTCTGTCTCAGTATTTTACAGTAACACAGAACAGGCCAAAGTCTACCTCACCCGCTCCAGCCCTTTGTCTCTCTCCCAGTCCATCCAGTACAGCTCCAGAACCATCTACCTCTGCTGGCACTATCTGAGCCCTAGCTGTCAGGTCAGTACACTGAGTATTGACACATCTTAGTAAGTGGTGTAGATACATTTCAAGTTAGAGGGAGTTTGTTAAACATTCATGTAGAGAGTCACCAGCCTGGATTTTTTTATTTTTTTATTTTTTAATGCAAATTTGTGGTTTGATTTTCTTAACTCTTGACAGACCACATGATGTGCACCTACTGATAGTTGTAGCTTTTTAGTGTTTTTTACAAGAGAAAATCATCACCCAAGTGTAAAGCAAGTAAAACATACACTCAAATGCCTAACCTGCTCTAACTCGTGAAAAACGCTTTTGTTAAGTCTTCTTTGGTCATACTTATTTATGTGTGGTTCATACAAAGACATTAATCTTAAACTAGAGAATTTCCTTAGAAATTCTGAGTGTGCCAATGCAGCTTTTACTGACTGATATGTCCTGCTATAATTTTGCATAGGCTAAAATTTCATCAAGTCCATTATTTGAAAATTCAACATATTTCACAAACCCTGGTCAGTTCCTTTGAACATCTGAGCTTTTACTTTGAGAGTGTAGCATACTTCACAGAATCCTGTTGACTCCCTGTAGATACCTGTGTTTTTTGTGGGTTATGGAACTGAGACTTTAAATCCAGGTCAGTTTGCAGTTATCTGTCAGAGATGTTTGTTTTGTTGTTATAAAGGAATCATAGTCTTAGATCTGCTTATAGACTCAAGAACCTTCATTAACACTACCCCTCATGTTCAAATGTGTTCTTTTGAACTCATTTTTAATCTTATTTGAAACCTGATTATATAAGAGTGGACATTGTTTCCCAGTTAAACTGGAACTGTTTTGCTCAGAGCTATTTATGCATTAAATGAAGTTATATAGTTAACCACCTATTGATTACTATGAGCTTTTATTTATCTGTTAATTCATATTGTTTGCTAACAGTATTTATCCATATCGTAGCTAGCTAGCTCAGCTGTTTGTCCACTTTTACTTCACAAGTTCAACTCATAGCCAAACTTTTAGGTAGCCGTTGGCATGTATGTATTTTTTCATCATTCTTGGTCTATTTTAGTAACCTCTCACTCCTATTGGTTGTCTGTTTCACTCAGTTCTATTAAACTGAAGTTTCATGTTTTTCAGATGAATACAGCATATCTTTCCATGTACCTCCTGGCGGCTGCAGAAGGCTCCTCTGGTTGGGAACCACTGCTCTAAACAGGCCTGTACTCTCCTGTTGATTTGTAGCCAGTAATGGAGGTATTCTGTATCACTGTTCAGTTTAAAGAACTAACCTATTTGTTTGCAAAATGTAAAAGAATTCCAAATAACGAGACAAACAATTTGCAACATGTAACAAAGGAAAACCTATAAAGAAGCAATTTGTTTGCAAAATAAAACAAAGTTGAACGTATGAAATAACAAAATTAAGTCAAAGCAATGAAGTTAAACAAGTGTAACACTTACAGTGACAAAGTATAACTAATAAAGTAAAACTAACTTAACTATGTAACAGTCAAAATAAAAGAAAGTGTGTAGAGTCAGTCCTCCACAGAGGGACGCCAGTCAGCAGCAAAGGGTCGACCTGATTCCTCTAAAGAATCTTTAGATCCTGTTCAGCAGCTTTTTAGAGGGACCAGAGGAGGCAGAGGCTGTGGACTGTGTTTATTCAGCTCCATCAGAACAAGCAGCTGGATCTTCGTCATTGGACTGGAAATCTTGTCCATCAGAAGACCAGGAAGCTTGATCTTTATCATTGAAGCTGGAAACATGTCAAGATGACAGAGGTCCAGGAAAGAGAGCTCCAGGAAACTCTGTCAGACTCATCTGTGGAACGGTCTTCACAGGAGTCAAATGGTTTGACTTCAGATGACCTGGTGGTTGGAGTGTCTTATTTGCATCAGAGAATAAATCTGATATGAAACCCATTGGCTGACTCAGGATCCGGTTCAGATGTTTCAGGAGTGTTCACCTGATCGGAGTGCTTTACTGGGCAGACATTCATCTTTGTCTGGGAGGTGGCCAGGCTGGATGGTGGATGATAAACAATTTGTGAATTAGTCTGTCCATTATCAGAGACATCAATTGATCAAATATCATTTCTTATGCACTCTTGTGAACATCACTGTCACTTACTCGTCTCTGCTGTCAGAGTCCCCCGTCAGGTGGCACATTGTGATGAACGGGAGCTGCAGAGCTTCGGAGAGATTCTCGGATCCCCGTCAAGATGCAGCATCCATTTCAGCAGTTCCACAAAGGCCACGCTGTCATCCCATTCAGCAGCCTCCCCTTCTGGATACATCTGGATTTGGAAACAGTAAAACCGAATGATCACCTTCCAACATTTTGAGACAGAGCAGTAACCGCTACTGATTTAGTTATTCCTCAAATAACAGAGCAGAAAGTACCTACATTGACCAGGTCATCAAGCACTGTCATTCCTCTGCTCTCACATTGTTTGCTGCTGTGTATTCTTCTTGACTCTGAGGAACAAAACATGAGAACTGTTTTAGGAGAGTTCAGATTGTCACAGGGGGTAATCAGGGAACTCAGGTGCAGACACAGATCAGGCAGACAGACAGGTTAAGTGTAAAAAGGATTTAGTTAACCAGAAGTAAAACTGAAAACCAATACAAAAAGTGCAAACTAAACTGAGTGGAAAACAGAACGAGATAAACCAGACTAAATTCAACAAAAGGACAAAACTACAAAAACCAGGGAAAACTCCAAATTAAGAACTGAGGGAAACACCAAGAAATAAGATTAAAAAACTAAGCTAAACCAACAACATGGGGATACTCACAAAACAGGGTACAAAAACTGAAGGGGCAGGCAGGCTCAGGGAATCCAGGCTAGAGACAGAACAGGGACTAGCAGAAACATGCAGGAGGAATGGCTATGGTCTGGCAGGGCGTGGTGGAATGAACAGAGTTTTTATAGGAGCTGTGGTGATTGTGAGCAGGTGAGTCCGGAGTTGCAGCTGGGGGTGATTGTCCTTGATTGAGGGCTGAGAGGCAGAGAAAGAAAACGGAGAGAGCGAGAGACAGACAGAGAGAGAGGAGGGAAAAAAAGATGGAGACAGGCAAGGGCTGGGGCAGAGGCTGGGCGGTCATGAAACAGATGAAATGACTGATCAACTCCAACCAAGAAGAACATGTTACTCTACCATGAGCCTACATGTTGAACTGTCACCAGCCTCCTCTTCTTCGAAAAAGTACTTATTATATTTCCCAGCACAGAACAGGTGGTCCTCCGGCTGACTGAGAGCTTCAACTGTGCACTTCATATGCAGACACATTATACCCAGTCACATCAGTTGATTTTCTGCATAAAAGTTTTACTTCATGACATTTCTTTGAAACAGCTGACCTACCGTCTGATATTCACAGTCGACAGGGAAGAGGTTGTCGGCGAGGAAGAGGAAGGCCAGGACGCAGCCGGCTCCCCATACATCTATGGCCTCGGTGAAGGGGAGGCCAAGGGCAACTTCTGGGAGGGAAGATAAGAGCAAATATCAGAAATCTATTGGCAATCTTTGGGGACAAATGGAATAATTAGGGGCTTTAGATGGACACAGCTCTTCTACATTAACAGCTGAGCCTGCAGGATGAACCCACCTGTAGCCGCATGGCTGCAGCATCAACCCAGGCTGGACTTTAGAGGCTGGAACAGCGTTGCCAAAATCAATTAGTTTGATTCTAAGGGGACGGTCCTGCATGTCGACAAACATAATGTTGTCCGCTTTGATGTCAGTATGCAGAATACCAAGACCCCTCAGGGTGTCCAGGGCCACCAGTAGCTGCAGAGACAAAACCAGAAAGGACAAGGTTGGGGTTTAGTTTTCTATGTTAGGCTGTGTGTGGTTCGGGTTGGGGCTTTCTTCAATCATAAAATGTGACAATAACACAAACCTGCTTTGCGATGGGGTGGATCTCGATTGGATATAGTGGCTCCCAAACCCGTTCTACAATGAACTCGTACAGATTCCTGTCCAGCATCTCAAAGACCAGACAGGTGTGTCCCAGATGTTCAAACTGCTCAAAGAACTTTACCACGTTGGTGAGGTCTGGATTGAGGACACTGATGGCTTTCAAGATGGGCAGCTGTAGATGAAAGAGGAAGATGTCAGTTTAATGAGCAAAAATCAGCAGATCATGGTACATGTTCTGCTGAAGACATCAAAAACCTGAACATGGAAATATAATCAAACGGAGTCCAAAGATCTATCTCTTCCTTAGTGTCCTGGATGAATTTAACGTCCTTCCTGAGGATCTTTATAGCCACTGTCTCTGAGGTCTCCAGATTCTGGCATTTGGCAACTCTGCTGAAGCAGCCCTCACCAACAAACTCCAGAATGGAACAGCCACAAGTGCTGCTGAGCAGAGTTTCACCTGCCTGAACCTCAGGTGCTGTCAGTGAGACTGTGGAGAGAACTGGTGAACACAGAGTCAAAATACGTGAAGTGTACTCACACATTCAGTCACCACATCATGAACATCAACTAGAAATACACTCCTCATTTTCTGACTGAATTCACTTATTTAGAAAAAGCAGAAATGAAGAAGAGATCAAAGATCAAATCAGTGTGAAAATCAACACTGACCTCCAGTGACAAACACTGATAAGGTTTATACCAGGATTTTCTAAGCATGATCTTTTGTTGTTCTGAAAACTTGGACAGAATCTGACACAGAGCTGCTCTGTTCTGTGCTGCACTTAAGGAGCAGTTTCACAGTTTGATTTTCAGTTTTATCCGTTCTGTTGTCAGAGCAGACACATTTACTTTGTCTGAGTTGAGCCTGTCTTACCTGATGCACCAGAGGCAGCAGAGCTTGACCACGATGACATGTTTGGTCTGAGTTCTTGGTTTGTTTGTTGACTGGTTGAGATTATACGGTCAAACGTGAGTTTTTAGTGTAGAGCAAAGTGTTCGCCTTCAAGTTGTCTCCAAAGTGTCCTTGAGTTTCATGGGTTGCCATGGTGATGGCGGCGCTCATAGACACAGTGGCCACTTC
>NW_007577969.1:468107-471887 GCF_000690725.1 Stegastes partitus
CAGTGAAAATATGAGGTGAAATTCCTACAAAATTATCTAAAATACAAATGTAGTCACCCACATTAAATATTAACATTGAGACCTTACAATAATATTAATTATGTGAAAAAAATAAAAATAGTTAAAACCTTGCATTATCATTTAATCTATTAATTTTACTGAATAATTTAAGTTTATTGGTTAAAGCCGATCAATAGGTAAAATACAAGTTTACCTGACTATCCTGACTACATTTAATATTAACAGTGGGACCCTACCATATTATGTGAATTTGCCAAACTAATTTAAATATTAAGGTTAAGACACTGCAATGTCATTACATTAAATAATACATATTAAAATGAACCTGACCCAGGTAAATGTTTATGTTAGGAAACTATGATATTGCATGCTCTAACAAATTATCTGACTAATCTAAAAATGAGAGTTAAGACCAGTGATTGGCTCAAAGGGTTGTTCAACAAAATATTACTTTACAGGTCCCATCATACTTGTTTGCTTATTTCTTTGTTTTTTTTTTTGTTCTTGTTTTTTTATATTTTTGTTGAACCACAATTCAAAACCAATGTCATGATTTTCATTACATTTTTATTTATTATTACTTTTGTCAATTTCAACTGATTTCAGTGACAGCTGTTTTTTTTTTCCTTCTTTAATGGAGGGTATGAATACATTTGAGGACGACAACACTTGGCAGGAATCTGTCAAAACAGTTTCACTGTGAGTTTTCACTGTTCTGGAGTTTTTGTTGCATCAGTCGAGTTGCCTTGTTGTTGAAGTGGTGATAGAATTGAAAGCTCCAAATGAACCACTAAATGGACCGTGTGATAAGTGTTTTTAATGTGTTGCCCAGCTGACACGAGGTGCTCAGAGATTCAAACATCTGCAATTTCAAGCCAACTAGGAAACTCATTCAGTCAAAAAACAGAAACCAGATAAGAGACAAATGTAGTAAAACATAAAAGTGTTATTAAGGAAAAAGAGGAATCAAATGATTTATGTATATAACCCCCTCAATCCATAAAATATATTCAGCCAGATCTTTTATTGTCGTAAATAAATCCTTTAATCTAAACTACGAGGTAAAGCCCTGCATGCAGTTATATACACTAGTAAATACAGTTGAGGGTGAAATTATTCATACCCAGGCCATATCTTGATTTGTATTTGTATTGAACTGACTTTATTGATCAATAATCAATATAAAGGTCTTTATCTGCCACCTCAGCTGCCTCAAGGTGCATTTAATTGCTAATAAGCTTTCTGCATATTACCTGTGGGACTTTGGGCTAACTCCTGTTTTGTGATTGTAACAGTGAGGCATCAGTGGTTGTGGGTCAAATATGTATGTATTATTGTATTTGTAATATATGATATACCATTTATTTTGATTTTATTGTTATTTTATGTATTGTTATAATTACACAAAGTTTGCTCTGCCTCTCAGTTGTGTGGAACCTTTGCTCGGGGGTCCCGGTACCCCTACGTACACTTTTAGCCCCCCCACCCCATTCTATAACGGTGTTTTTCCTGCCTTACCTCTCCCCTTTTGTTCATGTGTTCTGTACGACAGGAGCACAGATTTTATGAGTTGACGGAAGATTTTGAATGTTTTTTTTATCGGCTGTCAAGGTCTGTAATAAACGGAGATTGCCTCCAAAGGAAAGTCTACATATGGACTCTGAATACACAGCACAGAGAGCTGAATCCACCTGTTACATGATGATCTCCAGGCCTCCTCACCATCACTCTGGTCTTCAGTTCCTCCACAGAATCTCTGTGGATATAGGTCTAGACTCCAAAATGTTCACACTTTTTGTTCACTATTTCTTGACCGCTTTGGCTGTATGTTTCAGATTGTTGCCTTGCTGGAAGGTCCAGTGCTGCCCACGATTACGTTTTGTTTTTTGTTTTTTTCTGCAAACTGCCTGATTTTTATTCCAGAAACTTAATTTTGTCCTCTTTTCTCATAATACCATTTACTTTGACAAGGCTGCCAGGTGCACTGGCTGAAAAACATCCCCAAAGTGTCGGACCATGTTTGACTGTGGTGATGGTGTTCTTGAGGTTNCATGTTTGGTCTGAGTTCTTGGTTTGTTTGTTGACTGGTTGAGATTATACGGTCAAACGTGAGTTTTTAGTGTAGAGCAAAGTGTTCGCCTTCAAGTTGTCTCCAAAGTGTCCTTGAGTTTCATGGGTTGCCATGGTGATGGCGGCGCTCATAGACACAGTGGCCACTTCAGGAGACAATGAAAGTTGGAACATTTTGAGTGTCTTGTCTATCCCAGACATTCATTCCACAAAACTTGCGGCCGGGAGACTTTGCTGGGCGTCAGTACAGTAAACGGGGCTGGCATTTCGGCGCTCGGTTGTGATGTGGACATACTACACCAACACGGAGTCCGATTGGAGACTACACCAGCAGTTACCCGAGAGAGAGGGAAGTGCAAGCGGTACGAACAGAAACAAAGGAGGAGGAAGAGAGCCGGGATCCATGCTAGGCTAAAAGCTAACCCCTCCAGACCAGCAGGACCGTCGCTCCTACTCTCCAATGCCCACCCCCTTGACAACAAGCTGGACGAGTTACGTTTGCTGAGAGAAACCCGCAGAGAGTGGAGGGACTGCTGTGTGTTTGCTTTTACAGAAACATGGCTCCATGACAACATCCCAGACGGACATACAGCTGGAGGGGACGACATCACTCAGGACAGACAGACAGACAGACAGACGGCTAGCTCTGGGCAGCATCTGCAGCTTCACCATCGTCACACCATCATGTGTGTCTTTGTGTCCCAGAAGATCTACCAGTACCTGAAAAGGTTCGCCATGTTTAAGGAATGGTGGCACGCATGGACGCAGCGCCCCCTTCAGGAGGCAGTTAGTCACCCACATCTGTGTAATACCCTGTAATTCATTTATTTCATTCAATTAAGCACGAATCTCCCTGTCAGTCCTCAAACATTTTGTCTTTCACTGGTGTCAAAATGCTAAACATGACACAGTTTTCTTTATTTATTCTGACAAGTGTATGTTACAATCTACATGGCAAGTTGTTTATTGTTATTGTTGCCCATTGATGGGCAACTATAGAGTAATTGCGCCTGTGGGTTTGTGTATGTGCATGCATTTTTGTTTTGTTTTGTTTTTTTTTGTCTTAACAGTTTAGCGCTTTACAGGAGAGGGGTTTGAACCTGAAACTTTTTATATGACCTCAGTATAGTCCCTTCTCGGAGTAATTAGATTTTGGGGTCAATACATGCGTTGGTGACCGCTACAGAAGTCAAAAGTCGCATTTCCCAAAAACAGTTCTGTATGACTGAAAATGCCCAAAAAGACATAAGTTTAGGATACTAACTTAGGAAGACAGTTGAGGCCTTGACTCAGTAGAAATGACATGACAAAAATAGAGATAACGTAAGTTTGACTGATGTTGTCTCGGGCGGCAGGGTGGCACAGTTGGTAGCACTGTTGCCTCGCAGCAAGAAGGTTGCCGATTTGCGTTCCTGTGGGGGCATCGGGATCTTTCTGTGTGGAGTTTGCATGTTCTTCCTGTGCAGCGTGGGTTCTCTCCGGGTTCTCCAGCTTCCTCCCACACAGTCCAGAAACATGTTGAGGTTAATTAGTGAGTCTAAATTGTCCGTAGGTGTGAATGTGAGTGTGCTTGGTTGTCTGTCTCTAAGTGTATCCCTGTGATAGACTGGTGACCTGTCCAGGGTGTCCCCTGCCTTCGCCCTAAGTCGGCTGGGATAGACTCCAGCCCCCCACAACCTTAGTGAGGAT
>NW_007577969.1:474467-493197 GCF_000690725.1 Stegastes partitus
CCATTTACTTTGACAAGGCTGCCAGGTGCACTGGCTGAAAAACATCCCCAAAGTGTCGGACCATGTTTGACTGTGGTGATGGTGTTCTTGAGGTTGAAGGCGTCTTCTTTCCTCTCCCAAACAAACGCTATGTACCTACAGTCGTCCTCAAAAGTATTCATACCCTTCCATTAAAGAAAAGACAAAATTCACTATAGTCACTCAAATAACTCATAAATTGAAAAAAGTAATAACAAATAAAAATATGCTAAATTGGAATTTAGTGAAATAATGCATTGCTTTTGAATTGTGGTTGAAAAGAATAATTTTTTTAAAAACTACAAACTGTCCCAGACAAATTAGAGCACTTTGCTGATGAGCAGTGAACCAAATAGCTGTCAACAGGTGCAGAAGTCTGATTGAGAGCCACAGAAAACACTTGATTACAGTGATTGGCTCAAAGGGTTGTTCAACAAAATATTAGCTTACGGGTCCCATCACGCTTGTTTGTTTATTTGTTTTTGTTTTTTATATATTTCTGTTGAACCACAATTCAAAAGCAATGTTGTGGTTTTCATTAAATTTTTTGTTTCTTATTACTTTTGTCAATTTCAACCTATTTCAGTGACAGCTGTTTTTTTCCTTCTTTAATGGGAGTCGTATGAATACATTTGAGGACGACTGTATGTCCAAACAACTCCATTTTCATCTCGTCTAGGCACAGATTTGATGACCAAGAGCATCTTTCTTGCTTGGCGTTTATGGATAGCAACTTTGCTCAGCGTCTGCTGGAGTGTCTGAATTAGATGTTGTACCAAAATTGCTCAAATTGATCAGGATGGTCTTGGAGCTGATCCTTGGATTGTTCTTGGCTGCAACTATTCTCACCACTGCAGGGGTCACTTTTGACCTCCTATCATGTCCTCTGAGATTTTTCACAGTACTTGTCCTTATACTTTTTATATTTTGTCTTGCACCGTGGCCATAAAAGCACAGTCTAGTTGGGATTCTTTCACTTAAATCGAGTCCCAAAGTGATATAATTCTATATTTGCTAAAATCGTCAATACAGACTGAAGGGGAAAAAAGCAGCAGGAATCAAATATAACTCTTTATCTGTAAATTATGAGCTAAAACATGCAAAACTGCTCAATGCTGAAATGATCAAATCAACACCAGATATTCTGAAGAAAAAACTGAGCTAAAATTGTAATTTACATTTACATATATAAAAGCTCATCAGACCTGAACTATAATCACTCCTTTAAACACTCAGTCAATGAACTGAGACTTAGATTGTCGTCCAGTACGTTTGATTACATTTTTCATTTCTCCTGTCCAACAATAAAACTCTCTACAATCCAAACTCCACTTTGTTTTATTACATTTAAGAGCTGAACACAATGATTTTGCATTGGAATTGTTTCCATTTATCTGTATAACAAAATAGCCCTAACCCTATATAATAATCATCATCATCATCATCATAGGGCTGCAGGGTGGCGCAGTTGGTTGAACTGTTGCTTCGCAGCAAGAAGGTTGCCAGTTCGCACCGGAATCTTTCTGCATGGAGTTTGCATGTTCTCCCCGTGCAGCGTGGGTTCTCTCCAGGTTCTCCGGCTTCCTCCCACACAGTCCAAAAACATGTTGAGGTTAATTGGTGATTCTAAATTGTCTGTAGGTGTGAATGTGAGTGTGCTTGGTTGTCTGTCTCTAAGTGTAGCCCTGTGATAGACTGGTGACCTGTCCAGGGTGTCCCCTGCCTTTGCCCGAAGTCAGCTGGGATAGACTCCAGCCCCCCACGACCCTAGTGAGGATTAAGCGGTGTATAGATAATGGATGGATGGATGGATGGATCATCATCGTCATCATCATCATGATGATGATAATAATAATAATAATAATAATTAAAGCTGCAAGCAGCGTTTGTCGGGTCCTCGGCCCACATTGCAACCTCATGCCCGTCTGACCTCCATTTTGACAATTTATTCCCCTTCACTAGACTTTGACCTACGAATGGGCAATTTTCATTGTCTCTCTTCTCAGCCTCAGATTGTCAGTGAGTCACATGAGCAGCTGCACTGACCTGTCAGTCAGGATTAAAGCTGCAGGTGATGATGTCATCATTCTTCATGCCCCTGGCTGAGAGAGCTGAGAGTTTTACTGACTTTAACTCTCCCATACAGCCATAATTTTGACCAAATATGTGTAAAAACAGCATATTTTGGTAAATCTTGTTTTGAAAGCCCTCAGTGTCCTTTTTAAAGCTGTAGGACCTTTGGTTTTTTGTGTAGATGACCAAATGTCACAGCATGTCTGCACATGTCCCATAGACAGCCATACAAAGGATGAGCCGAGGCTGCAACAGCTCATCAACTTTAACGGCTCGCCATTCGAAAACCGGTTGAGAAACACCAAATCCATTCAGAACTTTTGCTCATCAAGGCCTTCTCTGTCTCCTGTGCGATTTTTCAGGTTGATACGATTTATGATGTAAGACAAGATAATTGTTTTTTTCCAAAAGATGTTTTCACTCATTTTTTTTTTACTTTGAAAGGCAAATTGCGGACTTCCTGTTGGAGGTAGGTCAGGGGTGTCAGCGCGAGATTTGTGGGTCTCATTAAGACGAACGTTTTGATGTTGGTTTGAGCTCTGTACGACATTCCTACTGGCCGCTAGGGCCGTTTACGTGGGTTTTTCTGTACCTAGGGGGCGCTAGAGAGCCTTTCTTTCCCCATTTTATCAAAATGCATTCGGAGGTGCGTGCCAATTTTAGTGAGTTTTTGAGTATGTTTAGGGGGTCTAATTAAGGTTTTCCCGTTGGTCAGGGAAATAATAATAATAGGAAGAAACAAACAAACAAACAAACAATCCGGACCCCTTCTTTTTTTTTGCTAGAAAGGGTCCTCGGATCCTAATCATGCACCAAAATCAGTGAAGTCCAAATGAATACCAGGGAGGCAGATTTCTTGTGTATCCATACAAACACATAATTTCATAAAGGTTGCATCTGTGCTTCTTCAATCTTCATCCAGGCTCACATTTTCTATGTATTTCAGTGTAATTTGCGCCTTTGAGAACATGGAAATCTCCGACATTTTGCGCACCAACAGGCAGACAGAAGATCTGGCAACCCGATAGAAACACCACCTCCATCCTGCATCGACTGCTGCCTACAAACTGCTGAGATTGGACGCATGTGTGAGGCTGAAGAGGCGGAAATCGTTTTTTTTTTTCCGCCTGCAACGCGAATCCGATCTGCACGTTTCAGCGTGACACTTGAACGCACCTGATCCGCCATATTAACAACGTGATCAGTTCATTTCTCCCTCCCCTTATGCAAAAAAAAAATCCCATCAGATTATCCCTAACATCACCCTGCTGTAATCAGGAGGGACTTTGCAGTGGTTTAATAATGCATTTTAGCTTTTTTTTTTTTGCATCACATTATACCCATTTAACAGGGATTTGGTGTGTTTTTAAGGTGTGTCCAGCATTTGTCCAACACTAACGGTGTTTATTAGTGATTTTACGGCAGCCGCTTGGTTTGTGGTGTGTCTGGATGAAATTATGTGAGGAAACCCGATGTTGCACCGACACAGCTGAGAGCATGAACTCTCTCAACCCGGATCCTCGTTCCTGATTGGACCCAAACCGTCCACTTCAGTGCAGCTGGATTTAGCTCCGACAGAAAAGAGCCCTGCAAGATCAAAGTGGGCCTGTTTGACGGCCGACCTGGGAGATATGATATGTATCGATAAGGGGCAATCAGCTTAATGGAGCAATTTAATTGCCAGCCATGCGACCCCTGATTGCTGCTCCTGCGCCTGCGCGGCGAAAAAAATATCAAGAAATACGAATGGATGCCGTCAGAGAGGGTCGTAATGGAGAGAGGTCTCACTCAGCCTCCACTTACAGTTACGAGAAACGTGAGCACGTATGAAAGAGGAAGTGTTTCCTAGAAGTTGTATATTTTTGATTCAGTTTTTCCATTACATGCTATATAAAGTCTGAAGACTAAAGCATGGATTCTGGTAGACTACAGTTGTAGGTCCTAAACATTTTCAGAAATTGATCCATAAAAAAACAAAACGACAATGTATGTTTTGCACAGGGTTTAATCAAAAGGCGCTGTCTGCACATGTGCTTTGATGGTCACATAGATCGATCACAACACAACATTTTATTGTTTTCCTGAATTGCATATTAGTTCATTGTCAAAGAACCTGACAAAACAAAAGCTACAATATCAACTATTGTAAAATTTGCAATTAGTATTTTGCTACTCTTCACGGTCAATGTATTGTCACAGTTAATAAACGGAAGCTTTTAAACTTGTCTAGCCTGGTTTGTCAGAATCTATGATTCCACGGTGCCTCTGAATTCACGGGTAACTCTTGACATGAACACTTTATGATGTTGTATATGATGTCATTGTAATCCATGACCTTTAAAACATATGAACAGACTTCACCTTTTCTGTGTTGTGATGGGGACATAGTTTGGTTTTAGCAGAAAGTAAAACATTTTTGCAATGGCTCTATGTTTGAAAAAGAAGCACAACTGTAGCAAGTTTAATGCTTTTATGAAAAAGCTGGCTTCATGTTTACGTACCATCAGAGACAGCAGAACAACTTAACACTATACAAACACACAGACATATAATAACTTATATAAGGTTTACTAAAAGATCAAGAGTGCTTTACAGTATCATGAAATGGCAAAAACAAGGCAGCAATAAAATATACACATGAATTTGTCATGTAAAATTACTTTCAAGTCATCCTGTCAAATCAGCTTTTTAAGATTCACTTTGCAACTGATAAAGTGAACTCAAATGGCCATGTTTCCCAACTCAGTACAGCCCCAGGGAATAGACAGCAGACAAGAAGAACTTTTCTGAGAGCTGTACATCCACAGATTTGAAGGGAGCAGACAAAGAATAGCTTTATAAATGATTGAGTCTATGAAGACACATCCAAGTCAAGCTCTCAACACGCAATCGTGAGTAAGACATTTGGGATTTGTGCTAAACCTCAGTACTGAACTTTTGGCTGTAGGGCTGCCAATAGTGTGTTTTTTCCTTGTCTGTAAAACTGTTGATTTTCTCGATGAACCTGTTAAATATTTGTACAATAACATGTAAAAAAAAAAGGGTGAAAAATGCCAATCAATGTTTTCCAAAACCCAAGATGATATCCTTAAAAGTCTTGTTGTGGCCACAAAATGGAATCACAAAATTTAGACTTTTTCTTTTTTTTCAGTTAATTTTTTTCTTTTTTTTTTTTTACAGTTTTAATCTACTGTATCCATTAACAATTCCCAAATTTTAAAAACTTGATTATTGATGCATCACCTCACACAGCTTTGACAAAATAAACGCAAACTTTACATTCACTGTGGTTGGGTTATACACCTGAAGTCTGACCAATCTGACATTTATTATCAGAGAAGCTGTTGGCTGTCTCAGTTTAACGAAGCACACCACGGTATGCTTTGCAAACCAGAAAAAAAAAGCATTTTCTAAGTTCTTAAAGGGTTTGCAGTGACACCAGCAATTAGTTATCTCTGTTTTCTTGTTTATTTGCACAATGTAAAATATGACCTTCAAACACAGTTGTTTGTTATTAAAAGAATCTACGAGTCAGCATCCCACTAGTTCACTATTTCGGCCGCTGAGGAGATGTCAGTTCATGTTCCCCAAATCTGTATGTCTGATCACCATCCTACAAGCCGAATTAAATTCACAAAAATCAAGGTTAGAATTTATTGTCTCTTGTCTCAGTGGCTCCTGACTTTCTTTGGCCTGACTCATCATGGTTTGCCTAAGGGATTAGTGCAACCTTGGAGGGAAATTTTCTTGCTGTAGCCTGTTGAAACCATTTTTATCGTCCTGAATGTGTACAATGGGCCATAAGAAAAGACCAGCACCAGCCTTAAGATGCCGTTTTAAAGAAACGCTAGACGCAGTGTTTTATAAAACTTTTTTTATGCTTTACTCTCATTTTTGTTCTCTCACAATCCTCTCATGACCCCTGAGATTTATTTTGTAAACCACAGCAACATCACCTGATTATCTTTGCCTAGTATGTGTCTGAAGCAGTAAGCTGTTTGAAAAACTAAATAACAAACGTCTTTCCTGATTTTTTTATTCTCCCATACAGATTATTGAAAATGGCTGCTGTGCACAACAATTTGCACAGCCAGATTTTTAGCTAATAATTATGCAAAACAAAAATAAATTCCTCGGCTGTGTTTTTAAAATGCTGAAAGTTAGACGCAGCACATAAATCACTATGTATTCTCACATAGGTGCAGATTTCCAACATGGGGGCTATTCCCCCTCAATATTTGATCTACCAGAGAGTAAGTATTTGACAGCAATACAAAAGGATCACTGGCACAATTTTTTGACTCACATTCCCTTGCAATAGTTTTGTACTTTGTCACAATAACTTTTGCTTTCCGTTTCAATATGTGCTGCAGTCCCTCTGATCCATATGAGCAGCGCATGTAACTCTGCAGACACTACAGAAAGCTGTTAGGATGTTTCACTGATGCATTTATTGCACTTCATTCATTTTTAAAGGCCAAACTCTGACGGCATCCAGCTGCTGGTTGTGAGCACAGCTGCAGCTGCTTGGTGATGGTGAAGCTGTGGCTGTATTTATGGTCATTGTTTTGGCTTCAGTCACAATTGTGACTACGGCTGCAGCCTCGGTGACAGCTGTCCTCCCGAGGCTGCAGTCATACAGTGTGTCTCAGTAGTGGTCATTGAGAGAGCTGCAGCTCCTTGCAGTGGTGCAGGCTTGTATCTTAGCAGCTGATGGTGCACCGACTCCCTCTATAGTCACAACCAGCAGCAGTCTGTGGGCTGCATGGAACCGGATCATTAAACATCTCGTACAGTTGTGACGACAGAGTCGGTGCAGCTTCAGCTCTGGCCAATGTGTTGATCATGCCAATGACAGCATGCAGCAATAGTGTGTATGTGTCTGTGTGTGTGCATGTCTGTGTAGTGATGGCTTTGCTGGCTGAGAGCTGTATCAAAGCTGCTTTATTCGTTGAACGCCTAAATAAACTAATCAGCACATCTGTCATAGAAGAAAGTTTAAATAGCAACATCTGGACACATCCACAGCACCACTGATTGAACCGAGCAGTTACCCGATTTATCCATAGCCTCACCATCACAACCGGCAGCCGGATGCTGTCGAGGATCTGCCTTTTAAAATAAATAGACAGCAATCACTTAAAGTGTTGCATCGTGTCTGTTTTCACTGAGTGTTTCCCTTAAACCAGCAGTTTGTTGTAAGTGGACTGGACCAACACAGTAACTGTTAGCATGGATCAGAAGGACTGTAAAGTAATGTCGTGGGAGATAATGTTCAACTATTGCGAGGGATCGCAAAAGTATTGCGAGCTAACACAAAATTAGTCCTCACAAGATTTTCAGTGTGACAGTAAAAGGGCTCCATCACTTACTGCAGTATGCTCCTTTATATTTTAAATTGCCACCTAGTGCTGTTTTTTTCTTTTTTTTTTCTTTACATGAACGAAGACATTTTCACCATAAACTGATGCAAAAAGCAGAGGCGGCTCCAAGGAGGGACCAGAGGGGCCCACAGCCGCCCCTGAAATCCCACTGGCATCCCTGTGACCTGCAGATCTGATGGGTCAAGTTCATTCACTGAAACTCCCACGGCCGCATTTCAGTGAATGTAACTACAGCGTCTGAGTGTGAGTGGAAGCAGCACTGATGACCATAAAGGCTGGTCCCTAAACACCACACAGAGTTCCAATATGGTGCATACATTATCCATGATTTAAAAGAAATACAGTTTGTGTATAAAGGATTGAGAAATTGCACATTAGTGAAATCACAAAAATTTAGTAATTTACACATTGGCTGTTAACGAGAAACAGGCCCCAAAACTGTAAATAATGTCCACATGAAGAGTCTGTGTCTTTACAAATAGTAATTAGTTGTTTGTTTACAATGTGTTACCATAGTTTACACTATTTTACTGTATTTAAATCAGCTAGTAATGCCATTATTTTACAGATATTTGCTGCTATGTTAAAGAAACATTTGATAAATTACAAAATAAAATGTGTTTTTTTTTTCAGTTTTAACTAATATTAACTAATATTTTGAGCAATTTACTGTTATTTGACAGTTTTTTGTTGTTTAATGACATTGCCGATAATTACTGGTATAAATCACAGAAAAAATATTAATTTATTAACCAAAACTGTTAATTATGTTCACTTCAAAAATCTGTATTTTTCCAACTAGGAATTTGTTCTTTGTCATTAAATAGCAATTGGTTTCACTGTATTTAATCAGCTAAATATGTCATTATGTTACAGATGTTTAACATTGTTTTCAAAGTTTTTACAGTTTTTTAATGTTGTACTATTCAGTCGTTTTTTTAGGGTATTTTTTCTGGAAATCTTGCTGCCATTTTTCTCAGCAATTCACTATTATTTAACAGATTCTTCTGGCTTTGTTAAAACCAAACACACAAAAAAAGTAATATTTTCCTGGGTAACTCAAAATAACCTTAAAAAAAAAAACAGGCCAAAACTATACAGTATGTTCACACCACAAATCTGTATTTTTACAAATAGCAATTTGTTTTTTACAGCGTTTGACTGTAACGTGTGGCCATAAAAATGCATTTCTACGGTAAACCAGCATTATTAAGATAAAATAAATAAGTAATGATTAATTTTCAGATATTTGACGTTATTTAAAAGAAAAAGTCTGTATATAAAGAACTGAAAAATAGCAAATTACTAAAAAAAAAAAAAGAAAGTCATAGTTTACACATTGATTGTAAAACAAAAACAGGTCCACATCAAAAATCTGTATTTTTACAAATAGCAGTTTTTTCTCTTACAATGCGTGGCTTTAAAATTACACAATATTAAAAAAAATATAGATTTTTTAAATATTTAAATCAGCAGAAAGAAAAAATATTTTACAATTTTTCCCTGTTTTAGCAAAATAAAAAATGATTTAAAAAAAGATTTTACATGGTAGCCCTACAAAACCTTTAAACAGCCCTAAACTGCACATAAAGTCCACATTAAAGGATTATTAGTGAACTTGTATGATGCTTGACCATAAAATGAGTTTTGTTATACAAACTGCAGAAAAATAGCACAATTTTAAAGATATTTGGCGACTATTTTCAAAGTTTTTGCAGTTTTTGAATGTTATGGTATTCAGTTGTTGTATCGCGGATTTTGTAACATTATTATAAATATTTTTTAAAACAAATATTTAATTTAGAGTCCGTCTATCTTTTAGGAGCAACACAACAGGGATCACGTCTTCCATCAGCAGTGGCTCATCTGCTCAATAGACGATCTCTGGACGGAAAGTGGAAAGTTCTACGTTGTGCGCAGGCGCTCCCCGGGATTAATGTCAAGGCACAAAAGTGGCGCTACACCGTTTCCAGCTCTACTCCGGTAAGCGAATTTCACAGACGGTTTTTATCTTCCACTTTTACGCCTAATTGGTCAAAGTTTGGGGAACTTGTGCGAGGCTCCGGCCGGACGTCCAGGGAGTCTCCCTGGAGCCTCGCCGGGCCGAGGAGACACACTGAGGGCTCAATAAACAGTTAATTTTAACAGATTTTCTGGCCGCTCTGTGCGCTGCTGCCGCTGCCGCCTCTAGTCTCCAGTATTGTTCAGTTGGCTCCCTAATGGCGGACAGCAGGCAGTGCTGTTTTCCGCTGGGGGAGGAGGGAGGTGTGTGTGTGTGTGTGTGTGTGTGTGTGTGTGGGGAGGGGGGGGCAAATTTCATCTGGTCGTGATGATACCGGGGCTTATACGTGGCCTCAGTTCACGGTAACTCACGTAAACACGATGCGGGGATTTCTTTGCGGCTCGTTGTTTACCACCGCATGACACAAATGAAGACAGTTCATGTAATACGTGCTGGGAGGGCGCCCCTAGCGGCGGCCGGCTATATTTGCCACTGATTGCGCCAGGGTGGACTCCGTGCAGGGTAACTTTCCAATTAAAACCCCAGCGTCACAGGTATCATAAAAATCGGGCTTTTTTAATTCGGATTCCGGGTCTGCTTTGGCGCCACGATTAAAAAGAAGAACCGGAACTAGAAGCGGGGTTGTGTTGTTAAATAACCAAAGGGGTTGTGTGTTTGTGAGTGCAACATTTGCTCCTGTTTCAACCCATCTCATACGAATAAGTTGTGCTCATTTTTTATTTTTTTTTTGGTGGTGTTTTAACAATGGCGCAGTCTGTGTCTGCTCTCCTCCCCTCCATCCGCCGCTAATCCAATGGCTGTTTGCGCCAGGAAGGGCAGGGGTGGGAACGGAACGGAACACCCTGAACCACGTTTCTCCTGGACCCCAACTTGGAAGCCCAACCTTGCCGCTCCTCCTTTAACCCAGGTTATTTATGGGAGAGTTGCGCAGCCCAGGTAGTGCCGGTTCTGTTTGTTGTCCTTGATCAAAGTTTTGGACCTGCTCTCCATTTTTCCAAGTTTGTAAAAAAAAAAAAAAAAGAGAGACAGAAGAGGAGCTCGGATAGTCACCGCGCTAACCGGGTGCATGGACCGGATTTGGCGCTGTGGTGATCTGTCCAAACCGTGCTACTAATCAAGGGCACGGCCAGGAGGGCTCCAGCGGCCCCTGGCTCTCCTTGTATGGTTAATTTCTAATGTTTCCCAGCAGAGCTCCTCAGCTGTGCAGAGCAGGGTTGTAGTTGTGCATCCAGCTGCCAGGTAACCGGAATGGACTGTTTTTTGCAGCCCAGTTGGCTTGGGGGATGTTCTGGTGGCTGCGCATTACGCATCACTTCTCAGTGACATAAGACTTATATAATAATCTCAGGCGTTTAATTTGAATATGTTATTAGTCGCATGCTATCTGCGGTACTGGCGCAAACAGCTGCATGTCTCCACCTTGTGACCCGCTGGAAAAAAGAAAAAAAAAATGTCAACTTGGCTTCATGCGCCAGCAGGCAGCGTTGGAGAGGTAGATGAGCACCTATGCATGAGGTGGTGATGTGGCTGAGGGTCTGGTGTGGCGCAGCCGCTGATTTGAAGCGCCTCGTCTGCGTTGGGTGTTTTGTTGCACGGAGGCAGCCTCAGCACGGCGCCGGCCCACCTTTCCGTCCACCTGGTGTTGACGTTAGGAGCAAGGTTGCATGTCGGAGCTCATTAATGCTGGATCCTCGTTTTGCTCTCATCCACGTGAATGCAGGCTGTCTCATAGCTCTGCATTGCAGTCTGAACTGAGTCTAGACCAGGCTATTTTTTCCCTTCAGAGCACCACTGAGTCTCTTTGCACATAGATTCCTCTGTTTGTGTAATATCAGGCCACAAAGCTGCGATGCTTTTTATTTTTTAGTGCGGCTCAGCCAGGCTTTAGTGAGGTGTTGCACGTGGAGAGGGGTGCCTTTTGGGTCTTCTTCCTAAATTTTGACACCACTTAACACCAAACAGATGTGTTTTTACCGTAACACATGTGGTCTCCTGGGTGAAAGCTCCTAAAATACAAGCTTAAGTTAGATTTTGCTGCAGATTTACAGAATTGTTTGGAATCCCATCCTGTTTTTGAACAGTCAAGAACAGTATTGATCTTGAATGTCATTCTGTTTTGCCTTGTGCTTCCTGTCACATGGTCACAGTGAGCAATTCTTCCTCATTCAGCTTCAGTGTTTTATAGTCCAGCAGATCTTTATAACCAACAAACATGCTGTATACAGCTCTGGTACTCTGTCCTTCCTGTGTTTGCATGAGCCAAGTTTAACAACAGCGTTTTCCCTGAATAAAAATACAGTTATTGCATGAGCTGTTACAGAAGCTGTTGACATTTTGTACCAGTTCAGCTCCTATACTTATGACCCAAATGTACACATATGATAGAAACGGAGCAAAAATACACTGCATGTTAGCAGAATATGTAGTTTACCCTCATAATTGCACTGAGAACATCAAACACTTAAATATAGTACTGCAATGATTAGCTGGTAAATTAATTGTCAACTATTTTGATAAACATATAATCATATTGGTCATTTTTAAGGCGTCACAAATGTCTTAATGTGATGCTTTTCCTTCTCCTAAACATTTTTCTGTTGTGGTTGGACAAAGCAGGACTTTTGAAGGCATCATAGCAAACTACGAGAAATTGTAACAGACATGTTTGACTATTTTCTTACATCTTACAAACAAAGCGAATAATTATTAATAAAAGTAATTGTTTGTTGCTTGACAGCTGGGACTAAAATGTAAAGCGATAGACTTGCAGTCAGACAACTGTAAATTTTGCTAAAATAATTTAAAAATAAATGACCTATTTCTGCTGTTGGTTGTTAATGCTGTGGCTATTAGTGAACCATATTTCAGATAGCCCATATGTTTTAACTTGCTTTTTTAGAGGGGTGGTTTTTAAGTACGCATATGTTTGGAAATTCTTAATTGCACTCTTTCATGGATTTTGAACGTATGGTTGTTGTCTAAGTGTCTTTTTGTTGTTTGCATTGGAGTGTAACCTGTAATTGAAACATCTAATCGCACAACACAGTAGCCCTGCTGTAAATGCCACTGTTTAATGTTTAATGTTTACATTTTTGTTGAGCCAGTTAGAGATGGTGATTAAAGTTAACCAGCGTCTTTGAGAGCGCAGTTTGAGCAAATATCTCATTAAATGTCTTCCAGTCAGTGTCACCACCGCAATTGCACATCTGTTGGCAGGAATTTTTCAGTAGGGCTCCGTATTCCACATGAATCTATCTTAGTTATTGACCCAAATGTGTCCGTAGCGCTGAGTGGCTGTGATATACCAAAAACTGGCATTTAGTCTGTCGTGATTTGTAGTGCTGTTTTTTTAAATCCCAAATTTTGCCCATTTTAAACTGGAGTTGCCGCAATTGATTGAGCTGTCAGCTATTACAGTTGTTGTCAACTATTTTGATCATCAATTATTATCATTTTAAATTTTTCTAAAAAGGCCTATACGCTCTAGATTTGAGCTTCTTGAATGTTAGTACTTTCTGTTTTTTTTTCTGGCTTTGTGACAATAGACTGAATATCGTTGGGTTGTGGACAAACGAAGACATGTGATGATGTCACGATTGGCTTTGGGAAACACTGACTGACATTTTACACTGCTTTCTGACATTTTATGGACCAAAAAATTGATCAATCAATACTGAAAATAGTCGGCAGCAGCCCTATTTTAGACAGTTTTCTTGTACTATTGTTGTACATCTGCTTTGAGATTGTTGGCTGAGTTTGTTAAATGAAGAACGTCTTTGTTATTATCTCTTAAATACAGTCTTAGATTTTGGGTTGTGTTGTGGTGGCAGGGCAATTAAAAAACATTCCAAATCCAAATAGGGTTTATAATTATTGGATTTAAGGTATTTGTGAATTTGTCTACTACCTTCAATGTAAGTGTCAAGTAAATTCAGCGCAAACTGCCACCACTGGTACGAGATCAACCTTCCATTTTTGACAAACAAACAGACATCACAGGATGCCTTCTATTAATACTTAAAGCAAGCGTGTAAAGAAAAGTCGTGAAAAGTTTTGGAACTGCACATTCTCGTAAATGTTAGTGCAAATAAATAGTGCAGATCTTCTTTATACACAGCTGTAGAAAGCTGTGAGGTTTTACATGGCGAGATAGTTGCTGCGAGGAATCATCACCGCTTATAGAAAGATGTGTCCCAGTTTGTAGCCATGTGATGTTTCATAGGGAGGTCAGGGTCACTGCTGGACAGCACAGCACCTCTGAGACTGTCACACGTTGGGCTGAAATCATGAAAGTCTTGGTAGAGGATGGCGTTTCTAACCAACATGCCACCCATTTGAAATTAGCTATGAATCTGAGATATTGAAATCTAAGAAACCTACTTGTTTGTGAAGCTAGCATGTGGAGGAAGTGAAAGACATTAAACGTTAATACTCGACTTGTATCTTCAAAGATGCCACTGTAGCGCTGTGATTTTTATTGGATGCACCCCACAGTGCTGGGGCCAAAATGGCCTCCACAGTGATGTCAAAGCACTGACCTGGCTTCCTCTGAACTGTATACTGCGCTCTGTTACAGCGCTAAAGGCTGTGTTCAGGTGCGCTTACGCTCTTCCTGTTCTGGTTGTAGTGAATAACAAAGCTACAAAGATCATTGTCTGCACAGAAGTGTGGCTGTGAGCCTCCATCTGTTGGTGTGTTTTGTGTGTGTGTGTGTGTGTGCGTGTGTGTGTGTTTGTGTGCTGCAGCTGTCAGCAGTGATGTGATATGTGGCGTACAGCCACCCTCACTGCTGTGTAACATGAAAAGGAGGGTTTGACAGAAACAGATCAATATAGAGAGTGCAGACATCCTAAAAGTGCTTTGAATAGCATTTGATCCTTTATGTGGCACCAAATCAGACTGCAGCATTTAAAGCAAAAAAAAAAAAAAAATCTTCTCTTCTGGATTTGCAAAGATAGTTAGAAAGCCCACATTTAGTAACTGGGACATGCATTTTCACATAAAGCACTACATACTGTAAATGACTGCAGAGCCAGTTATTAATCCTGCATCACACAGGTTGATATATCTAAATCATTCAAACACTGTGTTGGCCAACTCAACAGCACCCAGATGTAGAGCACCGAGAACAAGTCCCTTTGGTGGTGGGCCTTACCGTCACCGTGGCAACCAAGGTGTAGCTTCACTGGTTGCCAAGGGCAACAAGAGAGTCGCTGTGTGGAGTGATATGCAGGGGCAGGGAGCAGGGAGGGCGGGAGGGATGTGAAAGGCAGCAGGTAAAAGGAGGAGTAGGGCGGCGGGTGGTTGGTTTGGAGGTGCAGAGAATGAGATTCAAGAAAGAGGAGGATGAGTGGAAGAGACGTGACAGCGAGGAAGAGGAGGAGGAGCAAAGTTGCCCTCGTTGCTGGGCAGGCACGTAGCGTTTCTTAGGAGTCTACGTTCAGTCATGGAGACGTCACCTCTACCGTTGCATGTGTTGAGCGTTGCGGTAAATGCGACCGGAAAGGTTCGACTCTGGGGCACAAAGCCTCTGCCATCCTTCATAATTCAGTTCAGGTTCCACCACTGATTTAATTGTAAGAATACCGAGAGCACTGAAGAAAAGTCACCGGTGTTAACAGGTTTTATGTCTGTGCTGCTGTTATTTGTCCTCATTAACTTGATAAATGATGTTTAGAACCTCAGTGTTAACGACAGATAAAATTAAGGAGGCCTGACGTGAACTTCATGACCTGCTGTTGCTGGAATGACTCACATCTGACCAGTTGTCACACAGGTAGACACAAATTATTGTGTAGGGCTGCAACTAAGTCCGCTTTTCATTAAGCTGTTTATTTTTATTTTCCCATCAATTGCTTGAAATTGAAAATGTCAGAAAATAGGTCTGGACAATAGAGCTGAGAAATTTGTTGCGATAAATTGTTTAATTTCAGACGATACTGATTATTATTTTTGTCATTGTCATTTAACTTTTTTATAGAGAGCAGCAAAAAAGAGATTTATTTTGAATTTATGCACCTTAGTTTGGGTTAGCTACTTTACCTTATTTATCAATGTACACAGGTTAATAATATAAAAGATATATAGAGTATTCGGAGATCAAAATTGCTATCTCGATAGCAGCACAGCGACCGGATATTCGGCTATTCGGGTCCAATCCTAATAGACATATGAGACGGTACAACCAGCTGAAACATGATTCAGAAGTAATTATTTATCATTGAAATGTCTCCTGATTAATTTTCTGTTGATTGACTGTTGTTGAGGGTTCATCTTGTGTTTTTGTAGCGCCAATCTATTCTTCTGTCTTTGCAGCATGTGTGCTCATTTTAAATTTGAATCGACAACAATGTCCTAAATTAGGAAACACAACAGAAGTGGGCACGTCACTGCCCCAACTTCACCAAGCTCTGACCCTAAGCAGAGCATCTAGTGAAGTCAGAGGTTATAACTGAATTTTTGAAGGGAAATATTCATATCTGGAACAAGCTTCTTTGGAAATTAGATGGATGTTGTAGAGGGTCATTGCAAAAAAAAAAAAAACACCTGTGTTGTGGTTAATATGGTTAACAAAAACAAGGCAGTGATGACATATACATAGAAGAGGTGGTAGCTCTAACAATGGCAGTGAGTCTGTGTGGGGGCGGCTGCCTCTGGAGATACCTGAGCCACCTGTACAGCTGTCAGACATCGTAAAGCTAATCACTGGTGCTGCCTTCACCTAATTGTGTTCAAACTGCCTTTTGTTTATGTTGGCAGGTGGTTGCCTTAGTGATGGATGGGGAGTCGGAACCAAACCCTGTCGTGGCAGAAGAGGCAGGGGAGCGGGTGGAGCCCATGGATGCCACTCCCTCCCCCGAGCATCCGACCACGCCCCCCTCCGAGGAGTCTGGGGAGGCAGTTTCCATGGCAACAGAAGATGTAACCACAAAAGAGGATGGCACAGAGGACAATGATGACGATGTGGTTCTTGTAGGGGAGGAAGCTCCCCAGCCTTCTGCCACAACCTTCTCCCAGGACACGCCCAGCACAGACTGCCTAGAGCCGGCTGCTGCCGTGGCAACTGTAGACATGTCCACGGCAGTGATGCCTTCCAAGACACCCAGTTCTCCTGCGTCTTCCAACGCATCTACGGTGGTGGCACCACCGAAACCTCCAACCACGGTGGTGGAGCCTATTGTCATTGATGATGAGGAGGACTCTGAGCAGAAAGACACTTCTTCCTCCTCACCAGTGCCCCCTGGAGGCTCATCTGCATCACACTCACCAGGTGCACTCAGCAGCACTGAGCCAGATTCAGAGATAAGGATCGCCAGTGTCACCACACTGGGCTCTAGTAGCCAGAAAGGAAGCTCTGCCATTTCTGAAGCTAATTCTCCACCACATCCAGTGGACATTCAGACAGACATGAACCTGATGATAACCTCAGTGACGTCACTGCAGGGCGGAGCAGCGGACGTCACAGTGGTAAGAATCCCCAAAAGTTATCATATTTTGCGACTAATTTTTTTTATAGTGTTTAAGTTTTTTATTTGAAGATATGATTATTAACCCTCTGTCTAAAAGATGTTATTTTCAAAAAACCAAACCCAAATTACACCCTGTATCTGAGCTAGAAGCTGTAAGCACAGAGAAAATTTTGAACTTTTCAAACTCACCATGCATGACTTTTAGTTTTCACTGATGCATACAAATCTCAACGATCAAAAATCGTGTAAACTTCTGCTTTCTTTCATAATGATTGATGGCATTATAACTTTGTTATACTGCATGAAAGACATTTTTGGGTTGTTTTTTTCTTATATCCATGGCTGTGCTGTTTCCATAGAGGTGCAGGGCTTCATATTGCAGTGAAAAGTAAGCTCACAGTGTGTAGCAATGTGGCAAGAGCTAAAAACAAAAAAAGTTAAACAGAATCTGCTTGGGGTTCATTATTAATATATTATATTATTATGATTTTTTTTGCCTTCTACCTAATTTCAGGGAGAGCTCATTCTTTTGATGTTTTCTACTAGTAAACATTGGTGAAGCAGGTGTTCTCTCTGGCATAGCAGGTTTAATCTTGGCAAAGTGGATCATGATATCTTTGTAATGAAGCTGTCGAGAGCTGATATGTTATGCCAATATTTATTTAACAAAGATGCACTGGCAGCTACTTTACTTAGATGAGGTTGGATTCAGTGCAGGCTTTAGACACTGTGAGGCAAATGACATCCGTGTGTCTTTGGTTCCTAATCAGCTTGTTTTCTGATGTTTTTTTTGGTTGATGTTTTGTCACTAAGGACAAACTCTAACCTAAACAACTTGTGTGTCCAGGCAGGTGAAGACCAGGCAGAGGAAAATGGTTTGCAGATCAGCAATGCATTCAGCCTGAATCCCGACACCCCATCTGGTCGACCAACCGCCTCCTTCAACCCTGGGCGGGGCTCCGGCCCCCTGGGCCAGCTGGTACAGAATGGAGACACAGGGACACACAACAGAGCAGGTAGCACATTTAGTATCTAGAAGAAATGTATTTCTGTAATTCGTCTTACAGGTAAAATGTTAAAATTGACAAAAATGAAGCTCTACCTTTGGTTTTGGTCACTGCAAGGTGTGCAAACTAGCAGAATTTGCTTGTTATACTGTCACCTGAAACGAGTGAACAATGTACTGAAAGTGACAGCAGGCCACACATATAATACACAGTGCTGTAGAGGTGTTGTCACTGTCAATTCATAACACGAAGGTTCTGGGTTCAAACCTGCTGATTCTCCCTGCGCTTGGGTTTTCTCCAGGTGTTCTGGCTTCCCTCCACAGTTAAAAGACACAACCCAGTTCTCATTTCTTAGTTTGTACATCCTTTATCCCTCTCCTCGACTCCTCTCCTCACAGCTTAGTTTCTCCCACAGAGATGCGAATGAGGCAAGGAAGAGACACGAGGAGAGCGGAGTCAAGGCAACAAGCATTTAACAAAATGAGACATCCTCGCCTTGAAGCCGTCATTTTAAAGCGACATCAATTAAATATGATGTGTGACACAGCTGCATCATCTGTCCTCTGTTTTGCTGCAGCCTACCGCTGCAGCTCATGATCTCTGTCAGATGAACAGAACAGTGTTTATGACAACTTACTGTATATAGTTACTTATAACTCATATCACAACGTACCATAATGCGATGTCACACATTTTTATATCCATCCATCATCTATACACCGCTTAATCCTCACTAGGGTCGCAGGGGGGCTGGAG
>NW_007577969.1:493487-544115 GCF_000690725.1 Stegastes partitus
ACCTTCTTGCTGCGAGGCAACAGTGCTAACCAACTGCGCCACCTGGCAGCCCCACATTGTTATTTATTTAACATAAACATGTCGCAAAGTATAAAAGAGCCGTGATAGATAGATAGGGTAGAAGGGTACCATACAAATTAGGATGGTGACATACATTGTGATTGAGTAATCATGGTTTGTTTATTCCAGCTTTTTGTCATACCTCTTTTGCACATAACAAGGGACAAAAATGATACAGCGAGGATTCACCTCTGCATCCTCGCTAATAGATCCTCCTCTCTCCTTCAGATGCATTTTAGGAATTTATTTATTTATTTTTTTAAAATTTATTTTTGGGCTTTTCCGCCTTTAATGATAGTTGAAAGTGAAAGATAGACAGAGAAACGTGGGGAGGAGAGTGGGGAAATGACATGCAGTAAATGAGCCGCTGGCTGGAATCGAACTGCGTCGGGGACTATAGCCCCTGTACGTGGGTCGCCCGCCCTACCCACTGAGCTATCCAGGCGCCCTGCATTTTAGGAATTTAGACATCCTTTAACATATAGTTGAAACCAGAAATTTACATTAGCTGTATAGAAAGACACATAACCTTTTTTTTTTCTTTTCTCACTGTCTGACATTTAATGTGACTAAAATGTTCCTGTTTTAGGTCAGTTAGGATTACCAAAATTATTTCTTTTTGCTAAACACCAGAATGATGAGAGAATTTTTTTTTTTATTATGTTCTTCAAAGTCAGAAGCGTACATACATTTCCTTAGTATTTCATAGCATTGCCTTTAAACTGTATGACTTGGGTCAGATGTTTTGGGTGTCCTTCTACAAGCTTCTCACAATAGTTTGATGAATTCTGGCCCATTCCTCCTGACAGAACTGGTGCAACTGAGTCAGATTTGTTGGCTGCCTTGCTTCACACACCTTTTCAGCTCTGTCCACAAATTTTCTACGGGATTTACATCAAGGCTTTGTAATGGCCACTCAAAAATATTGACTTTGTTGTCCTGAAGCCTCTTTGTAACTAATCTGGTGGTATGTTTATGGTCATTGTCCATTTGAAGACCCATTTGTGCCCAAGCTGTAACTTCCTGGCTGATGTCTTGAGATGTTGCTTCAATGTTTCCACATAATGTTCTTTCCTCATGATGCCATCTATTCTGTAAAGTGCATCAGTCCCTCCTGCAGCAAAACATCCCACAACATGATGCTGCCACCCCCGTACTTCACAGTTAAGATGGTTTTCTCAGGCTTCAAGCTTCCCCCTTTTCCTTCCAAATTTAACGATGGTCATTAAGGCCAAACAGTTCAATTTTAGTTTCATCAGACCACAGGACATGTGTCCAGAAATGAAGGTCTTTGTCCCTGTGTGCATTTGCAAACTAATCTGGCTTTTTTTATATGTTGCTTTTGGAGTAATGTCTTCTTCCTCTCTGAGTAACCTATCAGCCCGTGTCGGTACAGGACTCATTTCACTGTGGATAATGACACACTCTTCTTCAGCAGCATCTTCACAAGGTCTTTTACTTTTGTTCTGGGGTGGAAATGTACATTTTGCACCAAAACACTTCATCTCTGGAACACAGAACCCGTCTCCTTCCTGAGCACTATGATGGCTGGACATTCCCATGGTGGTTATACTTGCATATAATTGCTTGAACAGATGGACGTGGAACCTTCAGGCATCTGGAAATTGTGCCCAAGGATGAACCAGACTTGTGGAGGTCCACCATCCTCTTCCTGACATCTTGGCTGATTTCTTTAGATTTTCCCACGTTGTCACAAAAGGCAGCAGTGTGTTTGAGGTGTGCCTTAAAATACATCCACAGGTGTGCCTCCAATTAACTCAAATGTTGTCAATTAACCAATCAAAAGCTTCCAAAGCCATGGCATCATCATCTGGGCTTTTCCAAATAGTTTGAAGGCAAAGTAATCTTAGTGTATGGAAACTTCTGATTTTAAAGAAAGTAATAAAAAGTCTCTAAGAAATTCTGTAAAAAACTCTCTCCCCTCTCTCTCTCATTATTATATAGTGTTTCAACTGTAGCATGCTAAGATTGCTTTTCACATCACAGGCAGGTGGATAGAGGAGGCGCGGAAGCTTAAAATAGTGAAAAGAGATGAGCTTCTGGTAGGTTAATTGATGACTCTAAATTGGCCGTAGGGTTGAATGTGAGCGTGCATAGCTGTCTGCCTCTTTGTTTCATTCCTGCGTTGGATCTGTCCAAGGTGTACACTGCCGCTCATCCAGTGTGAGCAGAGATAGGCTCTACTCTCCACAACCCTCAACAGGTTTAAAGCCAGTCTAGCTAATGTGTGTTTGGATGAATGGATCTTGCATGTTGCCTACACTGGTTTGTCCCTTCAGAACTCACTCTTACACTCCTCATGGCTTTCATGTGAAACCGGCTGTGTCCTGCTTCAACGCTGGGTTTTGTGGAATTGCTGTTAAGCTCTGTTTCTATTTTACCACCCTCATTTGGAATTGAGGGCTACTCATACTAACTCAGAGGAAAGGCAGAATTAGTGAAGATGGCACATTAACCTGAATACAGTTTAAGAACGTTACAGTCGATCAGATGTGATAGAAAGTATTCAATACTTGATCTTTGGCCTCGAAATTTGGGACTAAATACCTGTCGAACAAACTTTTACAGGTTTTCGCTTTACCAGTGTAACTTAAACTGTCGGTGTTTTCTTGGCACAAGCATCTCAGTTGTTGCTGGTTTCTGTTTACTGCTGCATGTATGCTTGTTATTGTGGTCTCTGAATGCTGCAAATGACCTGCACAGACACAGCTTCAGTCAAGTGACTTCACAGAAACGTAAATCGTGGTAACAGCAAAATCATCTGATGACTAAGAAATGGATTTTGTTTTTGGGTTATGATGGCATTAAATATACTTTGTAATGTAGGTGGAAGAAAATGATTTAAGTCCCTAGTAGACTAGTTACAGTACAGATACAAATCAGGTCAACAGCCACTGTTGATTTAGTAATTTACACTGATTTACATGAATGTCAGCTTGTTAATTTTAAATTTGTCAGTTGTGTAAACATTAATAAACAAATAACATGCAGCAAGTTGAACACTAGTATTTGTTAAGCATACAGGCATATATGCATTCTACTTAAAAGTCAATGTTCAAAGCTGGATAAACTAAATTACCAGGACACTCATGCCCATGTAGAGACACTAACTGTGCTTAAATGCAAAAACATTATGGAATCAAGAAACAAGCTTTCCTCAGCTAGAGTGAAGGATGAACCAAACCACAGTTATTGTTGAGCTGGACACACTGTGAAAAAGCACAGCCCCCTCATTCAAACACAGATTCACCCTGCAGCAAAAGTGCAATAGGACTGCACAGGTATGGCTAAAATGCTACTTATGTTTGATCAGTATTGAGATCACAGTCATTTGTCATGACTGTTCACTAACTTGAGCTGTAAAATATTTTGATTGTGGTTCCACATTTTAAAAGAGCACATGTTACACTGCCATGTGGTGCTACTTTCCTGCTAATGTACAGAGCTTTGCATCAAAATCAAACTGGTTTTTATTCCCAGTGCATCTCCTAAAAGAAAAATGTAAGACCAGAATTTCTTACTTAAAACAAAATCAGCAGAGCTGCTTTCATGTATATGTTGTGTGATATGCTGAGTCACTGTGTAGCGTTCAGTCATTTTTTCCAGAAGTTCAGGCAGCAAAAGGTTGAAAATTCAGTGTGATGTCATTCTTCTTGGAGTTCATGCATTTATTGCACTTCAGCTTGTGGTGCTTTTTTCAGGTGGTTGGGCAGGTTAGTCATGTTGCTTTGCAGCACAGACATAAGTCTCATGTATTCTTTGCATATATTTTGTTCTTGTTCAACATAATTTGCCCTGAATCCAAAATGGCTCCAACAGAAGATGATCTGTTTCAAGGGAGGAGCGCTTTACCTTCTTCTCCAGACATTTGATTTGTATGTTGTTTGTCTGCTCTCTTTGCTTATTACTCTTCTACTCACATGCTGCCGCTACATCCAGGAAATTTTTGCACAGGCTGCCACCGCAACAGTGCATGAGCAGCAGTATGACGGCACCCCAAATGTGAAGCTGTTCGTTTAGAATGCAGTTAATTTGATATGCAGCAGAGTTCTCTATGAGCCAATAAAATGTCAGTATCACAGTCACAGTGTATATTTAAATACGAGAAGCCAAAATCTTGATTGAGATTAATATTGGACTCCTTGTGTAGCCCTCCATTGAAACATCATCCAGCAAAGCACAGAATTGGCTAATCAAACATACATTCTTGGTGGATTGCTTGTGTTTACCTCATGATCATCATGAAAGAGGATAAAATGTCCAGTGACGATTTTCCAGAGTGGTAAAATCCTTCTTTGTAGTTTTTATATATTTTTTATTTTCCTGGCTCAGAAGGGCCTATGAGGAGTGACTACATGTGACAGTAAACATGACTTATCTGCACCCAGTAAAGGCATTTAGTCTTTGTTATGGTTGACAGAATTCTATGCACTTTCCTGTTATTTTTGACCATTAGCTAAACTAAAATGTCTACCATGCTTGAGTAAATAAAACCACACTTAAGAAGACTGGTTACAGATTATTTATTTTTCATTTAACCCTTAATTCTTAGCATTTTGGCACTGGTGAGTTTCCTTTGATGTTGATTGATACCTCTCCTGGGGGTGGCAAAAATTAAACCCCCCCAAAACACAAACTGTACAGTGTTTTATGGTCTTAAACCTCAAACCTCTTTGCTCCATAACTCTGAATGGCTTCCTGGTTGGTGTTTTGTCATAGCCTCACCAGCAAACAAATTTATGCACCAGCCAATGCATCCTATTAGATTTTTCCTAATGCAGTGCTGTTTTGAATGTTCTGTCATGCTTACTGAGGAATGGGACAGCAACTCGTGAAGTCATCTCTTAATAAGTCAAAGAACCAGACACCAAGCTTGTTTTGCTTCTCTCCCCCTCATTGTATCATTGTACTTTCTAAACATTAAGACACTTAGAATTATAGGTAAACCCCTTCAGCAAAAAGATGCAGCATTGCAGACCTATAGGGAGTTTGTTTTTAAATGGTGACCATTCTGACATAGTGAGTTTATAGGGTGGGACACTGGAAGAGTGTTTCTGAGTTGCTCCATGCAGACTCCAGATGGTGCTATTGAGTGTAATTTGCTCTTCTACATTAGCTTGTGGATGTTTTTTTTGTTGTTGTTGTTTCATGTCTTCAGTTTTTTTCCTGTGCATCAGAATATTAGAAATTCTTCTTTAAAAAAAATAAACTTCTTTCTGCACAGCGTCTTAACCAGTTTTACAACTTTAAAAAAAACAAACCATAATTTTGCTTGAGGTGCAACAAGTGTGTAAGTTGGTGGTGCTCAGAGCAAGTGCGATGCTATTTCTTCACTGTCGGTTTTAGTAGGTGTTTCAACAAGCTGTAAATGTTATCCTTTATCATTGTCAGGATACTTGTGGGGCTCTTATATGGCCATACCACATGCAGGCAGCAGCATTCCTGATTCAACATGTCACATTTCTGTTTTACATTTGTTTTCCTGTCTGCCTTCATACCGTCCTCAGACCAATAAAGGCAAAAACCACAGAAATAATCATCTGAGACATGTTGTGAAGAAAGGAATGTCCAGGCTTCTAACATTAAGAAAGTCATGACTAAGTGAATTAATAAGCAGCTCACTTTTGCAATATGATATAGCCAGAGATATGTAGACACCAATATGTCTAACAAGAGTTCATTCCACTCTTCTGAGGACTTTTACTCTATTTTGGAACCTGTTTGTTGGGATTTGCTCCCATTTAGCCACAATGGCCAGTGATGCTACTGTTTAAATATGAAACTAAGATGCCTCGCATAGCACATGCAAAAAAGCCCTGAACTATAAGTACACCAGGCTGCTGTATCGACACAATGTCGTCCATATACTTAATGTTTATGCTTTCTTTCCCTTCAGATTCATGGATCTCTCAGTCAGCTTCAGTCCCTCGCAACCAAAAACAGACAGGGGTGGACTCCCCGTCGACCGCCACCTCGTTGCCCAAACCTCCAGGCCAGTCTTCCACCTCTACTTCTTCCTCAGGCTCTCAGCCCCAGCCCAGGACAGTCAAGGTGATCCACTCTGGTCATTCAGGTCCTGTGTAGTTGCATTAGATGTAGTTCACTGTGTACAGGAATATGTTCGACGTGAAAGCATATATGCAAACACAGCACAACCTGAGTAGATTCATAGGTTATCACAGAATTCCCTATGAGCACCGGTCAGTATGATACTAAGACAGTCGACCAACTCGTATGTATTTTTACTTAAAACCAAATGAGATTTAACACAACTTGTTACATTCATTATCTCGTGTTTTTCTTTGCTTTATCATACATTTACAGTGTTAGCTAATGATTACAGTTTCCCCTTTTGTGTTGCACTGTTTAATTATATTTGGAGCAGTTTGTGCAATAGATAGTGTTTTTTGTGTTTTTTTTTTTTTTTAAACTTATTATCTGTACTTTTGCTGTCTGTTGATGTATGACTCAAAATGTGCAAGTCTCATTGAATCCAAGGCTGAAAAGATTTGCATGGCTAACATATATCTGCAGTGCTTTTGCAGATTATTACTGTTCTACTGGCAGCTAATTGAGTAAGGTCATAGATTGTTGAATCTTCCCTACAACTAAATCACTGTTGTGTTTGTTCATTCCAGGTGACCTGTGCAAACTGTAAAAAGCCTCTGAAGAAAGGCCAAACGGCCTACCAGCGTAAAGGCTCCACACACCTGTTCTGCTCGACCACCTGTCTCTCTGCCTTCTCACACAAACCCGCCCCCAAGAAGAGCTGCACCATGTGCAAAAAGTGAGTCTCACAATGAAGGAGATATTTTGTGGTTTTAATTTTGGTTTGCGCTGTATATGTATCATTTGGAATACATCAGAGTGTAGTGGGGTTTTAATGATGAACAGTCAGGACAGATTTCTGTCCTGTTTTTCACTACAGTACAAAGTTGTACACCTGTATTAAAACAGCACAACTGTGGTAAGAAGTACAGAGAACTCACAACTAAATTATTTTAAAGCAGATTTTTTGATTACTTATTTTACAAAAATGTACAAACTTAGAACCAACATGTTTTAAGTGCCGTAATACTGGAAGAAACATCTATATCTAGATAGATAGATAGATAGATAGATAGATAGATAGATAGATAATTTTTTATTTTATTTATTTATTTATTTTTTAAAGTTAGTGGGTGCGGCATATATTCAGGTGCACTCAGTAGTCCGAAAACTACGGTACTTTCCCCCAATAAACTCAAAAGTCACCTATGATTAGCTCAAAGACTATTGGAAAGTCAAGAATCTGATTATTCCTGTTTTTACTGTTTCTTGGTATCATTTTGGCAATTTTTAAAAATGCCATCCCTTTCAAACCCACCAGCAAGCAGTTAAGTAATAAAAGAAGTGCTCTTTTAAAAATAAATTTCCAGTGTGTTCCAATTACTAATTGACTGTTAACTCATACAAACTGTATTTGAATAGTACAAGTTCTGTTGTTGTTGTTCTTGCTTATTAATTCACCATTTCTGTAGATGTTTTTATGTATCTGTGTTCAGTCCTGTGCTTGTGTTTTCCAGGGACATCACAAACATGAAGGGCACCATCGTGGCGCAGGTCGACTCAAGCGAGTCTTTCCAGGAGTTCTGCAGCACCGGCTGCTTAGGTGCATATGAGAACAAGCAAAATCCTCCCAAATCAGGCCTCAAAACCAAATGCACTGTCTGCGGCAAGCTCACGGAGGTCAGTCTGTCTGAGACACTAAAAATCACACAATCTTACTTAACTTACTTAAACAGAGCAACATACATGCCACTATATTCTGGTGACTCGGATAGAATGAATATTTCAGTGCCGATGGATAGAAACAGTACTA
Source organism: Stegastes partitus (assembly GCF_000690725.1). Classification (NCBI taxonomy): domain Eukaryota; kingdom Metazoa; phylum Chordata; class Actinopteri; family Pomacentridae; genus Stegastes; species Stegastes partitus. The sequence goes on from NW_007577969.1 coordinate 501,430, forward strand.
TAAGAATGGAGGGAAATGGTTTAAGGGACCTATGCACTGACTTCCTAATATACCAGGCACACCTGTACAGTGTAAATGTATTGTCTCTGTATCAGTGTGGCTTGAAGGATACGCCATGTGACATAAATTTCATCACCTGCCCAAATCCATGAGGGATTGTCTACACTACAAGCCTACCAACTGTGTACACACTAGAAAAACAAACTGAATATCCAATTGTAATATGTATAGAAGTGCACATCTGCTCACTGCTTGCAAGTCCACAGCTACCCACATCTGTATTTAAGTATGACCAAGGCTTGATGCAATCTAGAGGTGTCTCTCGCACTCCTACAAAACATCACAAATGCCTTTCAGTGTAACGCAGTGCAAAACACACAGAGCCTCGGGGCTGCTAGCATTCACCATCACTTCATTATTTACATCCTTGGCTTGGATGTTTGTTTTGAAAGAATTAATATTTAATGCCCGAGTCGTGTTGCCTTTTATCTACATCTTCTTACCCCCTTTCTTTATATTTTTGTTTTTGATTCTCCCCTTAATGAACATTCTATTTTCCATCATTTCATTGCTTCCGTGTCTCATCCTCTTTCTCTGCTTTACTGTCCTTCTCCTCAGGTCACTTTCATTCAATATTTATCTCCTGTCTGTCTATATCCTTGTCTCGAGTTCATTCCTTCTGACCTTTCTTGGCTTCCTGCATTTCAGTATGGCTTCTTAGGACCCATTTTAACCAGTCTTTATGGCCGCCACATACAAAAATAATCTTCTCAGACACCAAAGCGCTAATTTGTTGGTTGTATTTAAGTCATGTGATATATAGCACAAAATACGGTAATAGCTCAATTTGTGATCAGTATATGTGAAATAAATAAAATAACCATTCATTAGGTTAAGTTTAGCAAGGCTTCCTTTGTGGAATTGTCAATTTTACATATTCAGTATTAGTCTGTGGGATAGTTACCTGCATCGTAAGTCCCTTTCACAGTCTGTTCAAGATGAGAATAGTGTTTGCTTCGCCATTCTGTATAAAACATACAAACACAAATTTAGGCCGAGGGGGAATCTCTGTTCGCTATTAAACCAACAGTGGTGGTAGTCGCAAAGACGAATCAACATCAGTTTAAAAACGACAGTGTAGCAGGAAAACGTTGAGATTTTCTAATGACATGTCATATGTGTGTCGTGCAAACAGTAGGTTTAAAAATCAGACAATTAGTAGGTAACCTACAGGATCCAAGACGCCACTAGCAAGTGTCTGCAAAGTGGAGAGACAGTACCTGAAGGAAGTACCTTAAGCACTCAGTTCTTCAGATCTATTTTTTATGGGGTTTTGTATGTCTTACAAACTTGAAAATGTTAAGTAAAAGCTGTGAAAATATTACTGCTTCCAGTCCTTCAGCATTCCCCCGCAACTAAATAGCCTTTTAGCTTTACAAGCCAGTAAGTCAGTTTCTCAAAAAAAAAAAAAAAAACGGAGGAACTAACAGTCATTCAGCTAAAAAATGACATATTTCCGTCCCTTCATTGCTTACTGTGTTCAAGGTGAGCAGCTGCCTTCGTCAGCCAGATTTATTTACTCACCAGAGCTGTCTCTGCTAACTCTAAAATGTCTCAGACACAAGCGGAGCTCACTACATATTTTGTTTTTGACTGCAAGAGCAAACACAAGAATCTTCATGCACTCCCTGCATCCACTGATGATCCAGTGAATAACTTTGTTTTTGATGGCAGTGTCACCAAAGCAACAGGAAAATCCCTGGTGTTGGATTTGGAGCTACAAACACTGAATCAGCCTATTTAGAACACAGCTAAAACCAGAGATTACACAATTATGGTCAAATTAACCATATTTACAATACTTTGAGTGAACAATTAAAGGACACATTCTGAGGACATGTGAGTTTTTAATTAATTTACCAAAACGTAACATTGGTATTCTCTGTATTTTTGATATACGTTAAACTGATGCCGATGCTATTGTGTGACACATCAGGCCTTTAATTCTTGAATACCTGCATGCTATTTAAAATCACACACTGGGGAAGCATCGTGCCGGCTGTGTTTGGTTCAGTGTAAACAAGCAAAGGCAGCATTAGGGGTCTTTTTTACAGCAGTATAACAGGATCTCTGTTACAGCCACAGCCAACCAGTGCTACTGTCACCTAGCAACCACAACTATCTGCATTTCTGATGTCTTAAAAAAAAAATTATATAGATTTATTTATATATATATATATATATATATATATATTCTAAATTATATTGTATAGATAATAAAACGCATTACTTCTCTCTCCTGTTTCTATTAGCTGTATTTTACATGGGCTGCCATCCTTATCTATCGTCATAGGTCTTTGATGAATTGAAATTGGTAGATGGACATGAGTCCTTCAGTTTGTATTGCATGCATTCATGATTATTTTATTTCTTTGAGTTGGTCATTTTAGCACACCTATAAATGTGAAGGCCGAGTTAGTCATCGAGATGTTGATGAACTGATGAACTGAAGCCTTCATTTTCACAGTTAGATTTCAACAGAAATGTTTTTCTGATAAGCTAGATATCCACTAAAACCGGTGAAGCAATGTGTAACTACATGGTGAAATTTATTTTAAAAAGTAACTTAGGTTTAGTAAATCAGTCTCTTTCTGCATCTTTTTCTGTCTACAGATCCGGCATGAGGTTAGCTTTAAGACTGTGACCCATAAGATCTGCAGCGACGCATGTTTCAACGTCTACCGCAGGGCCAATGGGCTCATCATGAACTGCTGCGAGCAATGTGGTGACTACCTGCCCAGCCGGGCATCAGCCAACCACTTCCTGTTGGTTGATGGTCAACAGAAACGCTTCTGCTGCCAGAACTGCATCAAGGAGTACAAGCAGGTAATGTTGGCCCACCTGCAGGCCTTAAGTGTGTACATTTTACTAGATTAGAGTCTATTTGATTCCTGTACTTCATTCAACTATGTTGATTTAAAGCAGCAATATCTCTGCTCTGCAGTGACAACTTAAATTCATGCAAAAGCTTTTGTTGTTTTAATTTTTCTGTGGTGCCTCCTTCTGTCCCTCACCACCAGGAAACTGTCCCAAAAGCAACTCAAATGTAAATACAGCAAACAGATTTACTTGGACTGACCACTCACCTTCCTATAATCCCTCCAAAATATTTGCAGTTGCAGTAACAAAAATATACATTTAATAAATATCCAAGTAAGACAGAAAATGGCACTTAAATGAATATGGGAGTGAGCCAAGATTCTATTTATCGACAAAGTGTTCACAGAAATCAAAATAGTGGCTCAAATAATGACGATTGATGTTCAGAGAAGTATAAAGGAGATTTCAGAAATGGTCAGCGTGGAGTGTAATTTTGTGAAGATGTTTCTTTGAGATGCTACTTATTATTTATCAAATGAAAATCACAATTTCTTCAAATACAGTTTGAAAGTCTCACAGGAATTTCAGCTTCCGAGGATATTTTTGCTTATCACTGACAATTTTAGCTTTTTGCTGTCACCTTGATTTATGGAGTTACATAATTCACCAGACAGTGTCACTGTTCTACCTGTCAGTTCTGTAGAGGAGTAATGATTATAGGCAGAGACATGGCTCACAATCCTTACATCTACCTGTGATATCACAATAATATCATATCAATATATGTGTGTCTGTGTGTGTGTCTACGTGTGTGTCTGTGTGTGTGTCTGTGTGAGTGTGTGTGTGTGTCTTCAAGCAGTACAGTTTAGTGCTCAGCATACCTCTTGATCTCTTAAAACTCCTAGTAATACTGTTATCAAGTTTTTACAGAAAATGTTAAAGCTAAATTGTGTTGCTAAGCATTGTTAACCCAAAATTAGAGGTTGAAGTTGTATTCGTTGCTTGGCAACCCCAGCTTTTTGGATGTTATAATAATAACTGGATGAAAACCACAGGGTCTGCCTCATTTTAGCGACAGAAAATTCAAACGAGAGTTTGATTTGTCCACTATTGAGCCATGCAGTACAAACATAAGTGTCTCTGTCTGCTGGACTAAAGCTCCCTGCCTCTTTGGGGCATTTTAATTGGTTATCTTTACTTCATCTGAGCAGCTTTGTTGTCTATGTTTGTATAAACAATAACCATCAAAACTGGCAGACTATCAGGAAAAATCGTAAGCAAGACATCTAAGTCATGTTTTGCTTCTCAGTTTTAATCAGTTTCTGTAGAAGTGGCTTTGCACATTGAGGAAAGTGACCTTATTCTTCACTAAGATATCTTTGTATTTTCCTTATTGTGCTTCCTACTCTTACAGCACACATTAAAGATGGGTTTTCATTTTAGAGCTGATGCTACAACTGCAAGTCATTATAGTAATGATAGGACAAAGGGTATAATATGTTCGCTTCTGTGGCTAAGCAATGGGAAATTAATCTTAAAATGAACAAACTGTTAAACACAGTACATGAAACATTTTCTGTTTACTCCACAATAATGCTCATATGTGAAGGTCTACTGAGTTAAAATCACAAATCACTCTGCATTCCCAACAAACACAGTAATACCTCTGAGTTATGATGCTGTCTGTTTTTAGCTGTTAAAGCGCCATCCGCATTACTATCCGTTGACATCACAATGTTTTTTGTCGGATTTTATAATTAGTATTATCGCTGTCGTGTGAAATTGGTCATTGTTTTGATATTCTCCCTCTCTGTTCCAGGCCCACAGTAAACTTGCAAGTTGTCTGACTTGCAAAACACTGATAAAGACTGGCGAGGTCCTCCACAGCCTCGGAGCAGGCGGCACCATGGGCTCCTACTGCTCTGTCAACTGTATGAACAAGGGCAAGTTGGCGTCAACGTCCTTCCTCAGTGAGTAACCAGAATACACAAGCAGGATGGGTAACAAATTAAGCAGAGTCAAAGATGCTTAGTTTTTTTTCTAGGAACCATCCAAAATGTACCTTTTCCTTTTTTAAACCAGAATAAGACCTGCAGGTATGGTAATGCACATTAACACAGTTCCCTTAGGATGTTAAACAGATGTTAGCAACACAAGGTTGTGTTCTCATGGCTACAAGTGGGCAGTAGCAGGAACATAATGAGCGTTTAGCTTGGTAAGGGCTGAGTTGGCTTCTGTTCATGTTCAGAATTAGATTAACTCCCTGTGTGAATGCATTTAGGTTTATTGGTTTGTATGCTTCCTGCTTATTAAGCAGCAGAGAAAAGCTCCTTTTAACCTGTTTTTCCACACCTGATTGTTAGCAGCTTTCCGGAACAGTTCATGCTTAAGTGGGACAACCAGTTACATATATACATATATTTAAATGCACCTTTTATGCATTTTAATGTTATTTATCTGTGTGTGCAGACACAGAGCCCACGTGTCACTTCTGTAAGAGGAATTCATTACCGCAGTACCAGGCCACGCTGCCAGAGGGAAACATCCTCAACTTCTGCAGCTCACAGTGTGTTACCAAGTTCCAGGTGGGGAGTCTTTGTCATTTCAAACCTGAACACACAAATCTGAGTCTTTGTACAAAAAAAATACTGTGATATATCTTCTTTTGTGTTCTGATTTAAGCAAACTGATGTTGAAAATGAACATACTTTATGCTAATTCTAGTAAATAAATATCTCTTTTAATGGAACACACTGATGGACACTGTACTCCATGGCTCCACAGATTAGCATGGACATAAAACATTAGCTGTTAGCATCTAGCAGTTTTACACATACAAAAAGCAGCTCTAACACTACAGGATCCTTTAGCAGAGTGTATGACCTGATTAATTGTTTTTTTTAGCCCCACACATTTACATATCAATGAGGGTTTTTTTTAAAATTTCTTTTAAATTATTATGGTTTATGATACTTCTGGTTTGTGATATTTCTGCCTTCTATACCTTGCTTTTTTTTACCTGCTTTTTATTCAACTTGTTTTGTTCCTATTTTTTATCTTATACCCTGGTAAGCAACTTTGAGTATCTTGAAAAGCACTATACAAAATAAATTTATTATTATTCTTATTCTTATTCTTATTCTTCTTCTTCTTCTTCTTCTTATTATTATTATTATTATTATTATTGTACTGTTCATACAATACCAACCACATGCACCAGTGACTTTGTAGGTCTAAAGTCATGTTTATTTAATCAGTTACCTTGTTAGAACAAGCAGGTGGTGTATTTCAATATACCAAACATTAGGATGCTTATGCAGCTGCTAGTTAACACTTTTTTTCTTTACAGAATGCTACTCTTCAAACAGCCACCAATGGACAGACACCCCTCTCTACTACCAACAACACGGTCCAGCTGAAATGTAACTACTGTCGAGGAGCGTTCAGCTTAAAACCTGAAATTCTGGAGTGGGAGGTGAGACAGTCTTTTCATCTTTACACAGATAGCACAGAGAGACAGTTTGGTGTCTTTTTTTACCTGCAAATAACACACTTCAGGGCTCCAGACTAGGGCTGGGTAATATGGCCAAAAAATAATTATCATGACATAAATGAGAAGATTTGCAATAACAATATAACTGATGCTATAATTGACGCTATACAAATTGATGTCTTTTCATTATTTTTACTGAATTAAGTCTTACTCTAAGCAGTGACCGTGAGGTGGTAGATGATAGGTATCAAGACATTTAATGAATGTTATCGATTATGCATCGAATGTGGATGTCTGCACTCCACATTTCCTACAGATTGAAGAGGTAATTGTATATTTCTAGGACGCGTAGTGTGAAGAAAAAAAAAAAATGACAGGAAAAGTACAGCAAAGCCTGAATAATTTTTGCTTGCTTTGAGAAGCTTAAGAACAAAAATGCATGCTTTTTACCTTCATGCCCCCTTTTCCTCTGTCTTGCCGTTTTACTTTTCAGTTCCCCGAGTGAGCACATTTTAGTTACTGCAAATGAATCCAAACATTATGGAACATAAGTGACGCTAGATACAATACTTCAAAACTGCACAACTTTATTGGTACAAATTTTAAAAAAAGAGAACTTTTCTTTCCATTTAGCAAGCAGCCGTTTTTGATGTGCATTAAAGTTATATTGTACCAAAATCAATAGTGCATAAGTTATAAATTGCTTGCTGACAATTTGATCAATCAAAAGGCATTTGATATGGAAATGGGCTTACAAATCCTGAGCATAACAATGCATAGTATCCACAAAAGTAAAGAAGTAAAGTAGAGCTGCTTTGCAACATAAAACTTTGCAGCCAGTTCCTTTGGTCTCATCAAACAGGGGAGATGGGGGTGGTAGCGGGTGTCGGGCAAATGCTCGGATCTCAAAATTTTGATCAGGACACCACCACAATGACCGAATATTCTGATATTCGGGTCCAGCCCTACTGTGTCGGTTGATGCACTGCATTCGCCCTCCTCCTCGATCACCGCCATGCTTCTACCGCCATGTGCATTAGACCAGACGAAAACAACAGCATTGCAATACTCAAATTTTATTGTAATATTTTAATTTCATATCATCCCCTAACATTACACTGGTAATACTCCAGGTATTACCTACCTGGAGTCGGGCTGGCCCATATCATGGCCCAGCCCTACTCCAGACTGACTTTTCACTGGTAGCACTGCTGTGACCAGCTTTCTCACTTGGTCGCACCTTCCACCTTGTCACAGGAAAAACATATGACTTGCTGAAGATTTTCTTATCAATAGACACTACAATTTACAGATGTTCTCTAAACGCCCCACATTGCAGGCTTCAGAAGCTGCTGTTGGTATCTGTGGCGTGCTCAGACAGGTGTACGACCAAACATGACTTTGAATTTAGGGCGTTCTAATGTCAGATTTGTTCAAAATGAAGCAGAAAAAACAGCGAATACAGGTGGGCTCTGTTTTTCACTTATTTTTAAGCGTAAATAGTGCAGTACACCAAAGTTAATGAAGTATCGCTTTCCACTACTGTGGTTAACACAACAGCTTCCTGTGTCGGTTACAACGACATTAATCTCGCTCTTTTTATCTGCTTTTTATTCAACGTGTTTGTTTCTGTTTTTATCTTGTACCCTGTAAAGCAACTTTGAGTATCTTCAAAAGCGCTATACAAAATAAATACATTATTATTGTTAATGATCATCATGCACTCGCACTTGAAAATTTAACTTGCAAACTCTCAAAAAAAGGTCGTAAATATGACCATTTTGGTCGCAGTCTGAAACCCTGCACTTTAAACTACAATAAGTTTACCTTAGAACTTAAACAGTAGGTCAGTGAACAGAATATTAATCCTTATCAGTTCTATTGAATCATTTTAGTTGTTTTTTTCCTTGCATACACATGATGAATCCTAAACTACAATAGGTGTGGTACATTGAACCAAATGTTTGTTTTTTTCAGGATAAGGTCTATCAGTTCTGTAGTAAGACGTGCTGTGAGGACTACAAGAAGCTCCACTGTATAGTGACTTTTTGTGAGTACTGCCAAGAGGAGAAGACGCTACATGAGATGGTCAAGTTTTCTGGGGTCAAGAGACCATTCTGCAGTGAAGGTACTTGTTTCCAGTCCTCTCCTCTTCTGTTGAGGACACTTGATAAATCTGAGTAATGTTCTTGACAGTTTCGAAAAATGACAGTGACATAGTCCATTCATTTCTGTATTCTAAGTGTCTTAAATCATTTACCTGTTCAAGCCTTTGTTTTTGTCATGTTAGAACTAATTCTTAAAAATCTGAATTCTTTTGTACTGTTTTCCTTCTGTCTTTTCATTTTCTTCTTTTCCTTTCTCTGTTTGCATATTGTCTTTTTTTTTTATTATTATTTTGGTTTGTTCTTTTTCTAGGCTGTAAGCTTTTATTTAAGCAGGATTTTATCAAGCGACTGGGTCTGAAGTGTGTTAGCTGTAATCACTGCAACCAGCTCTGTAAGAGAGGTGTGACCCGGCAGCTTGGCGGCATGACCCGGGACTTCTGCAGCGAGACATGTGCCAAGAAGTTCAACGACTGGTACTACAAGGTCTGCTCATACATAATACATTAAGATAAATGTAGGCGTATATGTGCACAGAAATTAGTTCTCGGTAATATTCTGATATTGTCTCAATGTGCGGCCACTAGGCGGCGAGGTGCGACTGCTGTAAGGTGCAGGGTAACCTGACGGAGTCTGTGATGTGGAGAGCAGAGATGAAGCATTTCTGTGACCAGGAGTGTCTGTTGAAGTTCTACTGCCAGCAGAACGAGCCCATCATGGTGACACAGAAAGGCCCAGAGAACTCCAGCCTGGGTACAAATGAGTGTGTGTGAGCTTGCAGCAGTGACCTTTTAACCCTCTGACCTCCAGCCAGTTTCTGAGTGTTTCTTTTTGCTCCTGTCACATTTTTCTTCGCCATCAGATCATTTTTCCCTGCAGTAAAAAGGCCTGCACCTCTGTGGAAACAACATGACTAGCAGTAGAGAGAACTCAGACAGGTTTTCTGTGCAGTGTGAGACAGTTAGAATGCAATAAATCATAAAAGAAAAGAAAAAAATGGAAGTTGAATTTATTTCTTTATTTTACAGAAACTAATAAATAGTATAAGTCCTACCATAAAACATAAAAAATAAGATAGTTTTCTTTAAATATTTATTTTCCAAAAACTGAAAAAACCTGCAAGCAGCATGTTCAACAATTTCTCAGGTGCCCACAGGTGTTACCAATACCAAAATAGTGACTCTGCACACTGCAGATAATTTCCTTCCTACATTTTGAATTTGTTTGCATACTTATCTACTCTGTGCACAGTCTCAGTTGAGCTAAAAAAAAAGTCAGCAATTTTGTTGATGCTAATGGTTTGTTTTTGCCATTTTTTTCAAAAATTTAACATGTAAAGTGATTTTGATGAAATATCACGATTTTTGACTTCGGTATAATAAGGATTTTCAGTAGAATATAATGTCATCGATAGGTTCATGAACCACAGCAGAAAAAATTATCATTTTTTATGTGTCTACAGTTTCTGATTCTGATAAATGGTGTGATAATGGCACTTTTTTTAAGATAACTTGTCTTTCAAATCCGCCAACGAGTTCACGATTTCAGAATCAAGTAATGGGCTGAACATTGTGTCTTACAAAAACAAAACCTCGTTTTACATCATGTAGGTCTGTCTATGTTACTTTGTGTCACTCTTCTTGACTCAGTTCTTCATGAGGCAAAGATGTGATGTATTTCATTTTTCTCTTACAGGGCTTGATGTGCAAGGGGCCAAACTTGGGGTAAGTAAGAATTTACAAAAGATGCCAAGAAATTATTTCACATTAACTATTTTAATTAATTTACTGTAAAGGTTACATCAGTTTTTACCACTTATGTTTTGAAACATGGTGCATGCACTTTGACTTGTGTATCAACTTTGCTTTTTTACAATTTTATTTTACTTTGGCTTTGTTACTGCCATGTAAACAGATATTACTTTGAATTTTCTCTATAATATTGATGGTAGACCTGACGTTTGATTTGGTTCTCTTGCATGTTGCAGCTGGTGAACCAGAGTACTACAGCGTACACTAGTGGAGGTTTAGTGAGAGATGTCAAGAACAAGGCAGTGCTCTGCAAACCGCTCACCCTCACCAAGGCTACCTACTGCAAACCACACATGCAGAGCAAACTTTTACAGACAGGTAAAAGTGTTCCAAGCTGAAATCCGTCCATTTTTTGTTTCTTTATTGACCCTTACGAGTTAAACTGATGTCGCACACATGGCTAGGGGGTAATGATACAATGCAGTTAGCTACATAACTTGACTTGAGATGTTGTGCAGGGCTAAGTGCAGCATACAATCACGTCTCAGTTTACCAGTGTGTTCATTGCTTCATGACCCACTAACACATACTGATTTACTCATATAATGTTATGATTTGGCCACAGATGTAGATGATGGCGTGAAGAGGGAATATATTCCTGTACCTATACCTGTACCCGTCTTCATCCCCATGCCCATGAATATGTATTCCCAGTTAACTCCCAGTCCAGTCTCTCTGCCTGTACCGGTAAGACACGATCCCTATTCCATGATTTTCTGTGCTAAAAGACATATGTACACCAATAATGCTGGTTTTTCATTTTCATACAAAAGCAAGTAAGGATTTTTTTTTTTCTCAAAGTGATCCGATTGCTCATCAGAAACTTCAAATTCTTTTTCGTCCAGGTTCCTGTGCCTGTGTTCCTGCCCACCACCCTGCAGGGGGCAGAACAGATTGTCCAGACCATCAGCGAACTGAAAAACAAGGTTCTTCCCTCTGATCCAGCGGAGGCCGACCTGCTCTCCACGGCTGAGGTGGTCACAGAGGAGCAGAAGCCAGGTGGGCTGATCACAGGGTTGCATATCTGGATCAGACATCAGAGATGTGACTATAACAGTGCTGAGGAATCAGATACTGGACTGTGGAAAAGCTTTTGGAGCTAAAAGTAAAGGGTGGATGCTTTCAGAAATAACGACACTTGACGGAAGCTGCTACAAATGATAATGGGAGCCCACCTGGCTGTATGTTTCAGATGTGAAGCCGGTGAAGGTGAAGAGGGAGCACAAAGCAGAGGAGTCCTCCAGCAGCAGCGCCGAAGAAGAGGAGGAGGAGGATAAGTACGAGCCCGACCTGGACCTCGAAATGGACTTCCCTCAAGGTAAACACCTAATATGAATGTAGGGCCAGGGACACAGAATGTTTTTATATCGTTTATATTATACTGGTAGCTTTTTAGGAAACTATTATAATGACGGTTACAGACTTTCCGCAATGTCTTCTTTAGACTTTCTTTACATTTTTCAAGGTCTTTATAGACTTTGGCTCACATTTTACACAAGAAGTGGCTCTAAAATTTCTTCTTATTGCATTATAAGGCATTATACAAATACTAAAGCTTCTAATATTATAACAATCGCTATCATAATGTAAAAACAATGTAGTTTTACACTATTTGGTAATTGCCGATTTCAAGGCTTTGCTGTACCAAAAATAACTCAATAAACACATAATTCCTGAAAGTAGTTTGTAACATTAGCCTGTCCAAGCTTTGTAGGACTGTTTTGTTTAATTAGAATTCAAGCTATGCCTCTTTCCTTAGGCCAACATTCTTGTTTTGGAATTTTTCAAATGACTTTGTCCATCCCTACAGCCAAATTTCTGTCTGCACAAAGAGGACTGAAATTTCAAAACATCTTGTTATATTTATTTGGTCCCACCCATGTTTGAATGCCAAATGAATTAGCAAAGGCTTCTAAACTGAAATCAGTCCGTTTGTCTCCAGTGTGACACTCATTCTCTCTGTCTGTCTATTTGCATCTTCCCTTGTTGTTTGTTCAGTTTAGTGAAGCAGCTCTTATGTAACAACATCTGACTGCAGGAGGTTTTTAATGGATCAGTATCGTAATTGAGATTAAAATTCCTCCCTCTGGTTATTTCTGGACCTGCTGCCATCACCCGTATCACAGTAGAGGTTTTAAGATTTGGCATACTGTCCAGAGGAGGTGTGTAAATTCATTAGCTCGGCTAGCAATAAAGATGTTTTTTTGTGTTTTTATGCTTTCTTGGTCTTGCTGAGCCATGGTCATACTGTGACGTAATTGAACAGTGTTAAGTTGAAGTTTGGAAAAGTTTGTAAGTGATACTGAATCCTCAACATATTTTTGGTAAATAAATAGGACTGATAGCATCATAAAGGGTATTCTTTACTCTAATATATTAATGTAGTGTCCGCTGTAGGAGATTTGGCTGGTTTGTTGCTTCCAGTAAAGAGGAAATAACTTGTTTTACATGCTGAAAAACCAGTGACAGATGAGTTTTTCAGAAAGCATCTTACCATTCAGCTAGTGAGTTGTCACACTGATGCCGACAAGCCAGCGAATCTGAGATTTTCCTGGTGATGCTGCTCTGTCATGCATAGGTTACAGTCTGCTTTTGCAGCAGCAGGATTGTTAAAATGTTATGTTAACAAAAAACCAGGGCAAGGAATTGGACAAATCAGATTTTCCCAGATAGATTTCTCCTGAAAAAGCTTATTTCTTGGCTATGTACTGTATATGTGTAATAGGATTTCTGATCTGCTTTTTTGCTTGCAGGCATGTGCATGACCAAAGCACAAGGCAGTTGTAGTTTTGCTGTGATAGCAGAGCTTTAGGATGATGAGAGGTAATAGAAATGCATCCGTGTATTTAGATGTTCATTTAAATATAAATGAAACTCAAACAAAGTAGTTAATTTAAGCCCATCTCCATCGCTGACCTTTAGACTGTTACACAGCAGACTAATGTACGGTTTTGAAAGTAATGCTGCTAAAGGTTGGTGGTAGAGGAGAGAGCAGGGAAGCGGCCTGCTGCAGGTCTACATGGATTGACAGTAACCTTCCATGTCTGTCTGAGGGCTTTTGTCACCTGGTTGCTCTGAATAACCTGTGGGTTGCTGGGTTGGGCATCCATTAACGGGGATTCTTCCATTACATCCCTTTTATGCTTGAACACGTTGGGATATGAGGTGTTTGGGGTAGGGGTGCAAATTTTACAATTTACTTAACCTAGTTGGTAGCATTATCAATCAAAAATCAATAAATTGGTTAATAAAGTAAAGTAAAGCAAACATTTTTCCAGGTACTAACAGTTTAAAAAAAAAAACAAGCAAACTACAGTCGTGTGATTTTCTGGTCACAAATGGCTTGTTTCTTGAAAATGTGACTGCAGGGTGCAAGCCATTGACCAAAATAGAAGTCTCTGCCATGGTACCCCATTGCTAGCTAAGCTCCCACAGTCCTCTATGCTCACCAACACGGAGCTGCTCTAAGTCCGAGCAACCACCTACTCGGGTCGCTACAGTATTAAACATTAACAGAGGCTGACCGGTGTAAAATCTAAGGTCTATGCATATTCACCATTTACTAAATAGAAAATAAGCCAACAAATGCTGGTTCCTGTGTCAGCCTCAGACCCTGTTCCAGTCCTGGAGGGGATGGACGAGGACATGAGCTTCTCTCTACCTCCAGTCCTGTCTGAGGAAAAGGAGGAAAAGGAGGAGTCAGAGGAGTTGGCACCTCGACCTCAGCCAAGGAAACGAGTAGGTTCACACACATACCAACACATCTAACAATAAGAAACATTGCATTGGCCGTCTAAGCTTGACTGTTTAGTAATGGGTGTGTTTGTGTTGCAGGGGAACAAGAGGCAGGCGGTAGAGCAGAGCACAGATTTAGCCTCATCCTCCTCTTCCAATTCAGCGAGCAAACTCTCAGAAGGACGATCACTGCCTCTTAAAGCTCGCTACGGCATCAATGCCTGGAAACGCTGGGCGCTGTCTCCTACTGACGAATCAGATGACACCAAAGTGAAGGACGACTCCAAACCCGGTGAGCTAAACCACATCATTTATTTAATATCCTGTTCGGTTACAGTATGAGTATGTATGAGTCCAAGTGCATTGCTATGCTGCAAAGGCTACCACTGCAGTGTTTGCTAACAGCAGTCGGTGTTCACATCTCCTGCAGCCCGGCCTAAAAGTAACCTGCTGTCGCTGAGTTCAAAGGAGCTGAACATAGCTCTGTCCCGGTTTGTCCAGGAGGTATGCAGGCCAAGTGGGGAACGCTACACTCCAGACAGCATCCTCTACCTCTGTCTGGGCATCCAGCAGGTTGGTACCAAGCCAGAGAATCAAAGCCCAGAAAACAATGGTTTCTCCTCAAAAAGATCTTGTACATCAGTATAAGACACATTTAGATTACACTGACTATGAGTACGGTGTTACTTTGATGCACCTTGTTCATCCATCCAGGGACCGTTTGTTTTATGTCCTCTTCTTGCATTTGTTGGAGGTCCATCAACAAGAGCGGTTATCTTATGAAGGAAGGAAGGAAGGAAGGAAGGAAGGAAGGAAGGCAGGGATTTGATTAAATCTCAGTCATGTGACAGTGTAGGCTAACTGTCTGTCTAACTTTTAGTGTCACTGAAGGCATTTAGCTCATGGCAAGACATGAAATGATAATCTTTGCATTAACATGAAAAGTATTTATAGCTATAAAAATAAAATGTCCATTGTCTAATTATTATTATTACTCTTGTGTTTCACTTTTATATACACTTGGAATGAGACAGGACCGTGTTTAATTGTGTCTAATTTATACTATAAAAATACCCACTCTGAACCTTGTCTCCTTGTCATTGCTCTGCTGTTGGTCTCAAGTAAATTTACAAATGCCAATCAAATACCTTAAAAATAGCTATGGAAAAAGGAAAACATAAAACAAAGGCAAGTTGGTAATTCCTGTAATGTTAGCAAGGGTTTTATTAATTATGTTAATCTAAAAAAATATGAAAATAACATTTTAAATAAAACAATATGAATGTTCTCAATAAGTAAACAAAAGAATTGTGGAAACAAATCTTTTGTTATTCAATCTGTTGTCAAACTAGGGGTAGGAACTACAGTTAGAGTGAGTGTTTCCAGTAGGACAGATATTACTGGTGCACCGTTGCTCCCTTCCTCCTCCCCCATGTGAGCAGCAGCAGAAGCACACAGCATGGCTGAAGAGTGGAGCACAGGATTGCCTAAAGTCCCCTGGAGTGGGCTTTTTCTGTCACAAAAATGTAAGAATGACTTTGTCTGTTTGTGAAAAGTAGATATGATCAATTTATATAACGTTGCTTTGGGTAGTTTGATTTTAAATAGTTGAAAGTGGCTTGTACTTTTTCCGGGCCTGCTGCTTGCTGCTGCACTTCCCCCCCCCCTTTTAAAAGAAAAAATCTCCTGATAATAAGCTAATTTGAGGGTTTCTGCAGAGCATAGGACTAACTGTGTTCAGATCTTTAAGAAACAATAACTTTTGTTCAGATCTTTGAACAATAGCTTTCTTTGTTTCAGATGCATCTAAATGTACAGATTAGTGTGTCCATTGATTATAACCATTTGCTGTTCACATCCTGAAATACAGTGATGATCACCTGAATATGAGGACACTAAAATTCTGTGCACTGTAAGCAACCATGAATTGAAGCCGGCTTGACCTTTTCTAAATGTGAGTTTATATTTCTTTAAAGCATCTTCATGCCAATGGCCGGAAGGATGACCTGTTCAGTGACCCGTGCTACCACCAGTTTGGAGAGGAGCTTAACAAGGTCTTGAAAGACTGGCAGCCCAGCGTGCTTCCTGATGGTGAGTGCAGCCAGACACAATGAGATATGACCTTAAGACAAGCACCAGATGACTATTGGATTGAATTTGTCCATTTTTCTTTTTAAATAACTACAAATTTGAGCCGCAGAGACACTACTGAGCACATTTCAAATCAACACACAGTCAGTTAAAAATATTTCAACAGCACTTCACTCAAGGAACTAATTGTTAGAGATGTGCAAAATTAAACATAGGTACAGTAGAGCTGGGAAAGAAAGTCATTCATTACGGATAAGGATGATACTTGGAAGTAGGGAAGCAGGAGTGTGCTTGAATGTCTGCTTCACAGTGCTGTTAAACAACCTGTATGAGCAGTGTCCAATGATTATAACTTTTCTGCTGTTCACATCCTGACACATTGTGATTGCACCATAACATTATATGAGGACACTGCTTTAACACTTTCAGGTTTCATGTTGACACAACAAATGATAACCAGGTAGAAATGGACTTTTGGTCATTGTGAAGATTCATTTCATTCTGTAATTTTTAGGCCTATTTTGTACTGCAATATAAAGAACCTCTTTGGAAACAGAAAAATCTGGTCTAACTCAAAAATGCCTTTGCAGTATGGCACAATTATAATGTCATAAATCATTAAAAAAAAACAAAAAAAAACTGAACAACAGTGGTAATGTTTTTCCAAGTGCCCATAGGTGTTACCAGTACTGGGGGAAAAATTGACATATTTCACTTTTTATATTCTTAACTGATTTCCATACTTATCTCCTATATGCACTGTGTGCAGCTGAGAATTGAATGCATTTTAATCATGTCACTGTAGGTTTCACTTGAGTCCCAAATGCCTTCTTGGTTGTNAAGAGCAAAGGTTTTTGTTATTTTTGGCAAATTTTTGAATGAGATATAGAATAAAGTGGCTTTTAAGGTTAGATTTGGATAAAATCTACAACAGAATAGCACATGAGTAGTTCACAGACCATAGGAAAATCGAAAACCTGACTGATTTCAGTTTTCAGAGTCTCTGGTTCTGGTAGATGGTGTAATTTTTGAAAAAATAAATTAGAAAGATGAAATTAACATGCCTTTCAACTCCGATGGTGGGTTTTTGAGGTTAAGATATAAAAATAGAAATGGGTTTACACTGTCATAAATATTATTATTCCATTTAATCCTGACCCATGCTTCGGGAGTGCAGAGCTTCAGAAAAAGAATAGTTTGGTTCTTTGGAGGATTTTATTCTGTACTGCTCTCTTCAGGCTCTCTGTGGGGTCGAGTGGAGGAGCAGAGCCTGTGGAGCAGCCGGCATCTCGGGGAGCAGGGTCCCTCGGCTCTGCTGCGCTCTCTTGTTTACCTGAACACCAAATACTTCGGCCTGCGCACCGTGGAGCAGCACCTCCGCCTCTCCTTCGCTAACGTCTATGACGCTGACACCGTCCATCCTGTTACCAAGGAGACCACCGTCTGCATCCGCGTGCCTTCTATCTCTCAGGATCACCATGGTGAGGCCTGAAAACATGCATATGTCGGCACCTTTCTTTTAGCAATGTCAGACTGTCATCTGGCTCTGATGGATGATGGTGTTTTCTGCCTGTTAAAATCTACGTACTCGTTAGTTGTAGTTAGATTTTAGGACATTTTCAAGTATGTTTTACAAAGTGTACTGGCTCTTGGTAAATCAAATGTAAACACAGTTAATGTGACATGATGTGCAGAGTGAATGAACCAGAAGGAGGGATGTATTTAGAATAATGAAACTTCAACCTTTTGTTCTAGTGTTCTGAATTAGCTTCATAAAAGTAGAACTTATATTTTTTGTTCAAAATTTCTGCTTTTGTTTATGTATGACATTAAATATTGGATTTGTTCTCCAGCATATTGAATTTAAAACCAGCCAATGAGTGCTAGTGTTCAGATATAATTTTAGGAGTTTTACATTCATATTTAATGTAATATTCATATGATTAATACCAAAAACACTAAAATGGGCTGTCATACTTCATATCCTGTATAGATATAAAAATTGTAAACACCTTCAAACCTGAAAGCCTGTACTTGGACCTCATTTCTTTTCAAGTCCAATATGTTCAAGCACAAAACCGAAACACTAAAAAAAAAAAAAAACATTATAATGTCCCAGGACTTGTCTTTACTCACACTTAAGTTTAATTGTTAGAGATGTGCAAAATTAAACGTAGGTGCAGTAGAGCTGGGAAAGAAAGTCATTCATTACGGATAAGGATGATACTTGGAAGTAGGGAAGCAGGAGTGTGCTTGAATGTCTGCTTCACAGTGCTGTTAAACAACCTGTATGAGCAGTGTCCAATGATTATAACTTTTCTGCTGTTCACATCCTGACACATTGTGATTGCACCATAACATTATATGAGGACACTGCTTCAACACTTTCAGGTTTCATGTTGACACAACAAATGATAACCAGGTAGAAATGGACTTTTGGTTGTTGTGAAGATTCATTTTGTATCTGTAATTTTTAGGCCTATTTTGTACTGCAATATAAAGAACAGAAAAATCTAGTCTAACTCAAAAATGCCTTTGCAGTATGGCACAATTATAATGTCATAAATCATAAAATAATAATAATAATAATAAAAAAATAAACTGAACAACATTGGTAATGTTTTTCCAAGTGACTAAAAAGACTAAAATGGGCTGTCATGCTTCATATCCTGTACAGGTATAAAAATTGTAAACACCTTCAAACCTGAAAGCCTGCACTTGGACCTCATTTCTTTTCAAGTCCAATATGCTGAAGCACAAAACTGAAACACTAAAAAAAAAAAAAAACATTCTAATGTCCCAGGACTTGTCTTTACTCACACTTAAGTTTAGTTGTGAACCATCATTTTCCCTGTAAACACCTCTGCTTTATCTGTAGCCATAAACGGTAACATCAAAATTATGTTTCAAATTTTGCTCACAGTTTCAGACATGCAACTTCTAGCATGTCAAAAATCGGTGAATTTTTATCTTTCACTGCAGTGCAAACACAGTCTCGGAAGAGAAAACGTAAGTCGGAAGAAGGCGATCAGGACGACGGCGACTCAGGAGGCTCCGCTGTACGCTGCCCGGTTAAGAAGCACGAGTGTCGCCTCTACGAGCTCTACAGATCTAAGTGGTGGGTTCAGTCTCTTTACTGGTGCAACTGAAATTCAATTGCATCATCACTGCAGTAATTTCTGTCTCTACTTATATTAATAATATGTATATTAATAATTTAAGTCATGCAGAGTAGCAAATTGTGCAGCAGTAGGAAAAACAAAAGTCTGCTCTCAATCATACATACAGTGATTAGCATCATTAATCTCATCTTTAAGGCATTTCCAGAAGTTTTTCCAAGTATGTGGAGATTCGCCTCTGCGCTTTAATTTCAAGGACTAACATCAAAGTTATTTTAACATCAGTTCATTTCTTGATTAAAAACATTGAAAGATGTTAGCATTCTCAGAGCCCAACTTGATTTCTTTAAGTACTTGTTTTCAGTTCAAACTATCAGGAAAACGCTTAAAATTTTAGTTTCTGGAACAAAGAGCAGTTTTATATTTTTAATCTACTGGTTGTTTCTTATGCATCCCTAATTTAATGAATTGGTTAAAACTTCTATATTTTTCCTAAGTCCTGTGATTAGAACTCATTGCTGTTCACATCCTGAACCACTGTGTTGAATGTTGAAAGATGAGGACTTAAAAATGTCAAACGTTTCTCATATTCATTAAAAAAAGAACTTCAGACCAGTAGATTCACAGTTCTCTCTCTCTTACCCACCTCCCCCATCCTCCTCCCTCTTTTCCTCATGCAATTTCTCCCTCCTCCTCCTGTTTACATCGTTTCACCCTCATTCTGTTTCCTTTAATTACTTCTCAACATTTTTACACTTATCTTGCTTTCATGCAATGTTTTCTCTTTGCTGATCTCCCTTGATATTTTCTCTAACATTCATCTTTTCTTCATCCTCACTTTTCTACTCACTTTCTAATTCGTCCGGCTCACTCTCCCTTTTCTTCTTCTCTCCCACTTTTCGCCTCCCCTTGTTTGGTCTCCCCCTCCCAACTTGCCTCCTCCCTCCAGTCCGCCGTCATTGCGGGAGCGCCTAGATATCTTCTACGTTCAGCCAGATCCAGACTGCGGTCCCGACGACCCGCTGTGGTTCAGCTCCACGCCGCTGGAGCGACGGATCCTGGAGAGCCTCCTCACCAGAATCCTCCTGGTCAGGGATATTTACACAGATAAACAGCAGCTAGAGGAAGAAGAGGAGGAAGAGGACAGGGGTGAAGCAGCTGGGGGAGAGTAGCAGTCGCTCAGATTTCTGTTAGTAGAGCCTGATCAGTCTGAAGAGGAGGATGCGTAGGGTATCTAGTAGTATGTGTCCTCTTCACCTGTCTTACCGTCTAGTCCTCCTTACCCTCCTCACTGACTGACTGTTTCCTCCTGGCGAGGAACATCCACAACGGAAAAAGTAGAGGATGATGAAAGTGGTGGTGAAGGGCAGCCCAAACATATACTTCGGCCTCAAAAAGGAAGCTAGTTGGGCAAAAATGTTGATTTCATAAACCAGAGGAGGAGCACAGGCACAGATCTGATCAATGCGAAGAAGAGATTAAGGAAGTGGAGCTGTAATTTGTTCTTACAGTCAAACAACTAAATATGGTAGAAGACAGCCTATTAATGGTTATTATGTTCTAAAAAGCCAGAATTTGCTGTTGTGCATCACCTACGATTCTGAGGTGCAGCCTGTTTATAGTGCTCAGACATGCAGCTTAAAAATATTTATACTTCTAACAACACAGAATCATGCTTCAACTTATCAGCGGCCTCAACGAGGTACCAAATGACACTGAGGTGAAGGGAAAAGATGTCAAGGAGTTACTTTCTCTTGTTTCTCAGCTTCATGACCTCCTCGCCATCGCTCTGCCGGTGGAAATGATGAAGTGGGGTGTTTGGGATCAACAGAGTAACTTCATTTTTTACAAAAAAAAGCAAGAGGCAAAGGGAGAAGACAGAGTGTGAGTGAAACCAGAAGAGTAGGAAGAGGTACTGCAAAGCTGATTATGTGCTGTGCTGAGAAGAAAGTCCCAGCTGGTAGGTTGAAATTCCATCTTCAGTGCAGTCTGGAGTTCAGCTTGTAAAAAACACGGCCGGTGAAAGGGATTTTGTTCCTAATTTGCCTGCTGTTTTCTGACCACAACCATCAGTGATGCACTTTAGTCAAGTACTTTACTTGAAGGTCTCATATTGTGCCCCTTTTTCAGCAAGTACATGAAAGTCTCACATGTCCCTAGAATGTTTCTTTCAGCTCAAAGTACTGCAAAAATGGTTATTTTTTGTTTGGTTGTCTGTAGCTTTAAATGCAGCTGAACTAGGGATGTCTATGCCCCTTCAGGAAGGAAACTGTATCAGTGATTGACGACGTAGAGCCAAACAGTTGACAAGGACTTTCTGCCACCTCCAACTTTCTCTATTTTTGTAACGTTGCAGTGTCGCGGAATTCACTCACAGCTGTTGCGGTAAATTTGTGTGTTTATCAAGTTGCAGTTACATCAAATCTGTGTTTTTGTTGCAGAGCAGCAGCTTCCAAATAGCTATGCAGTGACTGCTGGTTAACATGTAGTGTTAATGAGCTACATTCAGTCACTGTTTCATGCTTGTTTCATTATCTGACAACAGAAATATATGTAAAGGAGAACAAATTTATTGTATATTCAAGTGTATTGAAATTCAGTTTATATGAGCACAGAGAGCAAGAGAGAAGTAAACAGAGTTTAGATGGCACTGAAGCACAACAAAACAAACAGGAACCCACACAGACGGTTATCGGTTTGAACGGTTTCCGCAGAGCTCTGACTTGTGGGCATACGATCAAAGCTAATGGTAACGCTAGCCACATTAGCTTCGCAGTGTGCTAACAATAAGGGTTTGACTATTGCTGTGGTTAGGTTGCAATAAAAAACACAAGCAATCCACAGGATCCTCAGTTCCTCGGATGCTGGGAGAGCCTGAGGACTGTTGTGTTCACTCTTGCAACCAACGGCAGAACATATGGTGAGCTTGTGACATTTTGGAGGTGGCAAATAAACAAGCCTGGTTGGCTGAACGACAGCTGTTCATTCTGAATGGCTCACGTGGAAGCAGTGAGGGGGGGAGGATTATGCAAATTTTGAGCTCAAACTGTAGAGTGTAGAGGCTAAATAATGTTGTTACTGGCTTGAACAGCAGGAAGGTTATCTAGTTGTGGGGAGACTGTAGGAATTGCACAAGTAAACACCTTCATATCTTAACATCTCCAAGTTTATTGCAATCACAAACTCTAAAAATAGATTTTCGCCATATGGGACCTTTGAGGAGTTTGAAAATTTCAATAAGAGCACATTTTTGGGTTCAACAGATGGCAAAAAGGTTGCTCAGATTTGGTGTTGAACTGCAGTCGAGCTCCATCTTGCTTCATGAAATGTACTCATGGTGTTTGGCAGAAAGCAGGCGGGAAAGGAAATGGCATGAATTAGATTGTAGACCCAAAGCTGTAACTTGTACACAGTTTTGTTATTTTGCTGGCAGTGATGTTCATGCTCACTGCAGCCAAACAGCATTTACTTACCTGCTGCTCGTCTTGTCTGGTCGGTCCCACCCACTTTCTCAAGCCTGCTGTAAATGGGAGAACCTTGAGAGTTGTACATGTTGAAGCTCAAACAGATACAGATAAATTTGCAACTGACACACAAATCTAACTCGCTTCGGTCTCGGTGTTGCATTTTTCTCAGCATGAAGATGGAATTTCTGACTTCCCAGCATGCTTTCAAAGGGTAGCATAAGATCAGCAGCCTCCTCCTTTTCTGTCAGGGCGACCTGTTATATTACATATCTCCGTTCACTGGGCTGCTTTCATTCCCTCCCATCATCGCGCTCGCTGCTCTTCCTCCATCAGTACTGCTCTCAGGCAAAACCGTTGCACCACAGAGGACTTGAGCTCAGGAGGGCAGGAGTCAGGACTGATCCCAGCATAGAAAAAGAGGACTGAAACCATGTGTTCTCTCATCATCAGACGCATCTGACTCACTGTGGTGCAGTGGAAAGGCTACCTACCGACATGCTGCATTTCTTTATAGGACATTAGGGGAACCTTCATTCATGCGATGTAGCATTACATGCATACTAAGCCCAGATTGGGTTGCTTTGATGTGTAAATATCTCCGGAACAAGGCGGTTATTTGAGTCCACACAGAGGGACACTGTGTAGTTTGGGGTAAAGAAACTCACCCACTGAAACCTTCAGCTTGAAAACTTGCCTCCTGAGAAGCCTTTTTAAAAAAAACAGAAAACACAAAAAAAACCCTGATTATTTATTTCTCCTTTTATGAGTTTGACTGTATCTTCTTTATGTTGGGGTGAGGTTTTTATCGATTTCCTTCTCACCCACCATTCATTGAAAACCTGCTGCAGACCTGCGCCCTCACCTCTCTCTTTTCCGGTAAAGGATATCGGTAAAGGATCCTGCTAAACATGAAGGACGTGGAAGCCCAGCAATCTGTTTTTGAATTTTGCTTTTCTCCTCATGTTTGTATTTTTGGTTTCCTTTAAACTTGATTTAGTTTAAATGCCGAGTACCTGTTGATATGTCGTGTTCTTCTTCAGAGCTGTTGTGGAGCACTAGCACTGCAAAACAAAAGCTTGTATTGTGACAGATACTTGGTTGGACTTTTTTTTTTTTCCTTTTCCATGAACGAAACATGTTTGTTTTTTTTCCAGGTTACAAAGTCTGTGACAATTTTTCATATATGTTTTTTATTTATGTGTTCAAAGTCACCCTCCTTTTTTTTTTTTTTTTTTTTTTTTTTTTTTGTGATTGATGAAGTGTCATGAAGTTAAAATCCTTTGGACGATTATTTGAGGATTTGTTTTCTACTTCATTAGAATTGGGAGAGTGCTATAAGGTGTTCCCATAACCAGTCCTCATAATATAAGGAAGATGTTGAGTTTGCCACCCCACGAACACAATCAATGTCTCAAATTTCTCACTGATTTCAAACGTGTTCTCTGCACAATCCACATGACTGCTCCCCCCTGACTGAAGTGGATTTAACTGGTGAACAAGGTCAGGGAATACACTTTCAGAGTTTTATTTTATCTAAAGAGCAGGTGTTCCTGTTATTTTTCTACACCTGATTGCATTTAATGGCCTAGAACTGCAGTGTAACATTTCAGGAACAACGATAGTGGAGTTGGATGGAGATCATTGGTCAGGATTTCTGACACCGGATCAGTGCCAGCCTGAAATCCAAACCTTTAAACTTGACAGTGGAAGTTGAAGCAGACCCCGGATCAGAGGACCCCGGTTAACCTGGCTGATTTTCCTGCTGGACTCGGAGGCAACAACCAAACCTGCCACAGGTTTGGACCTACAGTAGACGCTGTGGCTGGCTTTAATGCCTAATGTGAATGTGCCTATCTGTATATACTGAAAGTGAGTGATTGTGAGTCTGATGCTATGTGTGTGGGCTGATCTGCTGATACGGTCATGTTAAATAAATGATTTCATTTTCTATCCAGACTCCTTTACGATGCTGTTTTGTTTAAGGGCTGAACATTAAAGGGATAATTCACATTATTACTACAATATTGGCATAAAGGTTGTTTATCCCACTCCTAGAGGCATTAAATTGTGAAGTTTGATTTGTATATGCTGAGAGGAAAAGAGTTTTTTTTTGCTCTCCATAAAGAGTAAAAAATTGTGATCATTACAAGTAGAGTGAGATTTTCTTAAAATAATAATAAATGAAATGGTATCTACTGTCTCACTCATAAAACCAAAACTACCAGTATGGTTACTAAGATCATTAAAAAAAAAAGACTTTTTTTTTTTAAATGATCTTAGTAAGTCAAACCTTTAAAGAACCAGGGTTGTGTGCAGAATTTGAAAAATCTGGTAGACTACAAGTATGTGGACACCTGAACATCACACCGCTGTGTGATTATGACAAGTCCAGCGTTACACTTGGGTCTCCTGCCTGCCAGGGATTCACATCTCCAGGTGGTTGTTTAAAGAACCTGACCTTTCGCTGAAGACTGTATAATGATCAATAAGTGAAATACTGAAGGAATGAACTAATGAATGTAATGAAAATCTTCACCTTCCAGTTTAGCAGTTGGCTTTTCCCCCCTCTGTAGACCATACTTTACTTTTTGTGGTTTTCATTTTATCTGCCACGAGCACTTGATTCCAAAATGACACTGACTTACCTAAATGTTGCTTTGCAGACTTGACGTTTTCTGATGACTCTTCTGTGTCGACTGTACAATATAACATCACTCCTGTGGCAGTTGAATATTTATATAACTTCTTCACAGTTGTGTGATTTTTTTACCGTTCTGCTCAGCATTCGTGACGTTTCTTCTGACCATCTTCAGAAAAACATTTCAGACAGCAGTAACTACAAGTTGGGAGTGCTTCGATAGCTAGATTTTCCTAATAACCTGCCTTACAAGCCAGAATGAGTCACTTCAGGCCTGAAGAGTCAATGTCAGACTTTACAAGTAAAAGGGTTGCATTTTTTTGCACATCACTGTACATATTTCCCTTGTTAAGTAACAGTGTGCTAGCATTTTTAATATGTTTGCTGCAGTGGTTGAGTTTTATTTCTTTTAACCTTTGTGCATCAATAAAAAATGTAGTTTTCCCACCGGTGCCGATACCTCTGTAGAATGAAATGCATTAGCTATGTCACTAAAATCCAGGACATAGTTGGATTTTAGTTCAAAACTAGTTAATCTTCGTGATTATCAGTGTTGTTGGGCCTTATACTCCTATTTGTTTGGCTAATCTCTACAATTAATGCCACTGAAGGGTCTTAGCTATTACATTAAATCACTTAGGTTACTCTCCATATATAAATGATACTGTCGGGCCTCAGACTTATGATGTATTGTAGTCAGGTACTGTAGTAGTTTGTATGTTTTTTGTGGGGATTAAATCACTCCTATGTAAATTACTCAGGTAAATTCATACCACAAATAACAGTTTAGGGTCTTAACCCCAGTACGTACACTTGCTAAGATACATTCTAAGAGGAATCATATTCTGTTGTTGTTTTGTTTTTTTACTGGAAAGCACTTTAGCTTAATTGCTGTTGTTTAAAAGTGCGACATTATTAACTGTGACTTGCTTGCAACATGTTGCATTGTTAAACACTGTGGGTTGTTTTTTTTTTTTAAAACCAGTTGGCTGTCTTTGCCATGTTATTCATGTTTAAATCAATTAAATTTATCGGCTTCAACTGCAGTGATCTCAAAGCAGCTGTTAAAGCAAATCAAAATCCCAGATTTCTAAGATTTTACATAAAAACTTAGGGCTAATTTAGGGCTTTTATTTACAATTTCAACAAAAGATGACCAACAAGCGAGTGTCAAATGCAGCAATATGTGGAAGAACTGCATCAAATGTCAAATCATCATATTGGAGAAAGTGCTTTGAACAGATTCATTTACATTTACAGGCTAGTGTTTAGTGAATAACGGTTTTTGTTTTTTGTGTTGCCTCGACTGCTGTTGTTTTAAATGGGTGATGTAAATATCACTGGCTTTACTTGGAATTTTAAGTGTAATATTTCTCTTTTTCATTTCCCCAAAAAATCCAAGTAAAAATAAATCTGTGTTTGTGATTTGCTCTTACAAGGCAGGCAGCACAACACGAGGGCCTCTTCGCTGTGCTCTGACCTTCCTCGCTATCATTTTTACAAGGTGCCGGACGGACACGACACCGAGGCTGGGAGTGTTATCTGGAGGATGACAGGCAGCAGGGCAGGAGGAGGTGTGGCCTGTCAACACTCAGGGTCAGAGCAGCGACCGGGGAGGCGAAGCTCAGGGTCACCAGATGTAACCTTAACGTCAGTCTGGAGAGGCTCAGCTTCCTCTGTGCAGTTTTTAGCAGGTAGGTAGGTTGTTGCAGACATCTTAGATTAGTTGCCACGGCGCTTTCTGTGTCTTCTATCTCTTCACTCTGGCTCTGGCGTTGAGCTCAGGGCCCTGTTAAGGTCATTCCGTCTTCTGCAGGACTCCTTGTCGTTGCTTACGCTGAAGATGGTACTTTATGACTTATGCTAGGACTCATTGTCCTGCTGCAGAATTTACTGGGCAGGAAGCAGACACCTGGAAGCTAAACATCAAAAATGTCCAAATGTTTGCACACGACTGTATATGTAGTTTGTAAAATTGCAGGTTCTCAAAGAAAATTCTGCTGCTTCCAAATCGATTCAAAGGTCTGTTTAGGCAATGTCAAATCAACTGTCTGCTTCTGCTGCTGCACTTTTGACTGTTCTTTTAGAAATCTCTGCAATACAGGAACCCTCTAACATCATGGCGTCCTTTAAAATGCAGCTTTGTATAAGTGTATTCATTCAGCAGATGCACTTAAAACCACTCAGGTTCGGAGAGCAGTTTTCGAACAATGAGCTTTACAGAGTTGCAGCCGACTGCTTTTCCCCTCCTTGCCTCCATCCTGCCTTATTTATCTTTTCAAGCTTCAGCTGTGACACATCTGAGTTTAACTGCAGATCTTCTGACATCATAAACATTTCCATAGTTCCAAAGACAATTATAATTCCCTACAAATAATCTAATTAGAGGTGAGTGACATCAGAAAATTTGGTTTTAATCCAATGTGAAGAAATGTCAACAGCAGGATCATCAATACAAACACCAACATCTACATTTAGTGTTGATTTGAGTAATAAAATACATTCTTCATAGCATACTTCTTTAATCAGCATCAAATAATGAGCCAGACTTATGGCATTTTTTGTCATTATTGTAACAACTCTATCCTATACACGTTTAAACACAGTGTCGTTTGATTAGTAATTAACAAATGCCCAATATGTCCATCCATCATCTACACACCGCTTAATCCTCACCAGGGTCATGGGGGGCTGGAGTCTATCCCAGCTGACTCAGGGTGAAGGCAGGGGACACCCTGGACAGGTCACCAGTCTATCACAGGGCTACACTTAGAGACAGACAACCAAGCACACTCACATTCACACCTACGGACAATTTAGAATCACCAATTAACCTCAACATGTTTTCGATGTCCAACTCTCTAAACTAATGAGGCCCAAAGAAAATACTGCAGCACTAAAGGGAGCTCAAGACGTTTTCTAACAAGTCATGGATCCTTTCTGGGAGATTATTAAACCTGTTATTCTAGTATTGATATTTAAGATACAGCACCTTGTCAGTAGCAACACTATGAGAATCAATGTGCTCCTAAATCTAATTTTATAAAGAAAGGAACCCTTGTAAGGTTCTTGTAGCGTAATCAGACTTTTGATGGTGGCTCACTGCATTGATCTGAGAAAGACAAAGAATTGATCACATCCATTGTTATGCTGGTTGACTTCCTCCATTTATGAAGTTTAGTCCATTTGTGGCATAAAAAGTAATTACAACAGTCCTTCTCTCAGTACTTCCCTAGCTTCAGTACTCCAAGCCAACTGTTTCCTGCTAGAGACTAATGTTTTATATATAGTTGATATGTAGACTTGACCTTGTTTTCCTCACACAGCTAGTTTAAAGCAAATGTTACACAGACATCGATGCATTTGTTGGAGACTATTTTAAGCAGCGAATTAATGCATACTTGATGCTTCAGTGTGTATTCCTGGCAACAGGATGGTGTATGTGGGATTAAGTCAATATAAATGGTGAATGTGGTGACAACGGAGCATGGAACTCATTGTCACAGTGATGCATTTAGTAGTGTTTGTATCAGACATGTCAGAGAACAAACAGAGGAATGACCAGAAACCAGGCTGCTTCTGCTTTTGTGTTTAAGCGTAGTAGAGCACTGTCCATTCTCTTCCGATAGGGGGCGCTACCACCCCGCTGTGGACCCCTCCCTGGGGAACAGCTGGGTGTTCCTGAGGTCCAGGTTTACCAGCAGCCCCACGATCACCCCCAGACATGTTGTTAAACTATAACACCCCTCATTAGCTGCAGGACGAGGCTTTGTTGAGCTTCCGACAAGAGGTTTGTCTGCAGCGGCTGACGTAAGGCCGCCTCACCTCGCCTCTCCTCCCATAAGCCTGTGCACACCCCACCTCCTCCTGCCCTCCCCCCTCTCACCCTCCACACAGAAGAAGCTTTGCATAAAACTCAAATCTTTCAGCAGGCTGAAGGAAAAACGGGGAAAAAAAAGCAGCCCTTCGTTTCACCTCGCATTTTTTGGGGGGACGTGGACGGGTGGAGGTACAAAACACGGTGACAAAACCCAATTTTTTGAAGAGGCAAGCTTTTTTCTTTCTGTGCTATCGGTCAGAGTTGGCCAGACTCCAGTAACTTGTCCCATTGATCTAAAGCTAAAACGGCCTTGTGCGCCCACACAGCCAGGCCTGCGAGGGAGCGGGGTGGGTGTAAAAACATTTTTTCACCCTCGTGGGGTTTTTTTTTGTTTGGGCTCAATCCCCAGCTCTTTCAGAGGGCATAAAGAAAGCGCTGTGCTCAGCAGGGTCATGTGGGCGAGGCCCAGGGGGTAGACTATAGGTGGCGATTAGGGCCTCTAATGTGCAATGAATCCTCTTCGAATCACATGATATGAACTAATGTCGCCATTTAATGATAAAACAACAGCGCCTGGGAGGGAAGAGCTGCTGTGTGTGTGTGTGTGTAGGTGTGTGTGTGTGTAGATGCAGTGTACAGCTGCAGAGAGGACAAGAGGGCAGGAATGGATGACAACTGCATTTCTCAGGTCGTGTGCCTCAACACATGGCGTAGGACTGGCCGAGGGACGGGCGAGAGTTTAGCTGGGGCTGCTGGGATGTGGGTTAAAGTGCAACACAAATGCTTTCATCCTCTTGGATATTTTTGTTTGTACTCACGCTGCTGCAGGTTAACGCCAAAAAAACATCCACTGATGGTCTTTTGTTGAATGTTAAAGAAAAATTGATGGCTTCTTCCAAGCAAAGGATGATGTTATCTGATATCATTTGATGGACAACAACTGCGGACTCAGTAAGAGCAGAGTAACCTTGGATGTGGCCGGTGGTGAGGGGGAGTGGGAGGCTTGGATTAGGTTAAATTTAGGATGGCCTGACCCTATTTGGTAAGCCATAGTGGAGCAGTGAATGCAGCAATCCCTTCAGCGCTGTTCACCAAACTCATCTTTTCCAAAACGCCTGCTGGCTGACACACCAGCCCACATACACACACACTTGTGCTTCCACTCATTGATATAAAACATCCCCCAGCTCCTCAACCTAATTAACATTAATCTAAACCTTATTCCAACCTGAAACGGCCTTTTGAAGAAACCGGGAAGCGGCCAATACATCCTCACTCTCAAGGTTTAAATCTCAAGTGCACACAAACACACAGTCTTGTCACTTCAAAGATTATGCTGACATACAATGGAGGCTTATCCTGACTTAAACCCAACCTTGCCATGAACTGAAAACAAGTCCTCACCTTTAAATTTTAATGATTTACATTATGAGGACAAGCTTTTTCTCCCCAAAAGGGAGGCCAGTCCCCACAATGCAAGCGTGTAAACAGATTTATGTCCTCATAGCAGGAGTATCACAAGTACACTATTCTCTGAAGCCAGATCACAGTCGCCTCTCCCATATACTCGACAGCAGCGACTCTTCAAAGTAAGAGCTGATATTAAACAGGTGTGTCGATTAAGTGAGCTGTAGTCTTAACCTTTGGCCTTTAAAACACAACAGGGAGTTACAGAATATGTCAAATATCCACTTACAGTTATTTTAATGCTAACTGAAGAGGAGAAACGTTCACAACTGTTCATAAACAATAGACATTTTCACATTAAAAGTCAACAGTCAGGGTGTGGTGTTTGTTTTTGCTATTTTCCTAAGAAAGCACCATAAATTCTGCCACTTTTTAGTTTAAAATAAGACTCGAATCATATGCAGTATATTAAAGTCAACTGCGAAGTGTCCAGTAAATCAGAGGACGCCATAAACGCCTTCCAGCCTCTTAACAAATCAGTGTGAATAGGCTCTTCAAGCTGGAAGCAAACATATAAAACAGAAAATCTTGACTGCTTCATGCTGCTACAAATCGTGTGCAAGAACCTAAAAATGTCTCAGAAATGGGACACGCAGCTTATTAAACAAACGCTGGTAAAATACACAAGCAGTACATCGATGGAGCACAGATGACCTTCAAGGAAAGGCTCCGCAGAAACCAAAAGCATCAACAAAACATCGAAAACCGAAGCACACTTTAATCTGTTTCCAGCTCCTGGCAGGTCACCTAAGGTTGTTGTGATTTAGAGCGAAGCGAGGGGATGCTGATCTCACCCTGACACCCTTTTTTTCTGTTTATTTTTTAATAGCATTTTATATTCAGGAAGCAGAAGTGTTGAGCCAGAAGTATGAGGTCAGCAAACATCAAAGGCAGATGCACAGGTACAGTTTATCACACGGAGATTTGAGCTGCGTAGTCTCATGTTTAGGACCAAAAGGAATACAAATAAAACCTTGAATCAATGTTTTTTCATGCGGGGGAGCTTTCGTCTTTGTATTTCTGTACACAAAACCATCTTTTCCATGATACATTGATAGTTTTTGTAGTTTTAAGGAGATTTTTTTTACTTGCAAAGTTTTAATGAACAAATTTTCTGGAATACAAGATGCAGAGATGACTCACAAAAACTAGAGATCCCGGGTATTAAATGCACAACCTTCTTCAGAAAAATATATGAAAATATGTGTCTCCTTAAATGGAGATTCATCTGTGATTGCTTGAGGGAGATAGAAAGAAAGATAAACATGATGAAGACACTTTTAAAAATTAGTGACACAAAACTAGAGAGCTCTTATATTAAACACCCCACTTTATCCCCCCCCCCATAAATAAATAAATAAATAAATAAAAAGACTGAATATATAAAACATATAGAAAGTATGCAGCTATTTATATGGATATTTATCTGTGATTATTTGATGGAGGTGGAAAAGATAAACATGTTGAAAACACTTTTAATGACACCAAAATCAGAGATCTCTGACATTCCCCCAATTTCCCTCCAAAACAGCCTGAATGTATTGAAAATGTAAAGATATGTGACCATGTGAACACAGATTTATCAGTGATTACTAGAGGTAGCCAGAAAGAACGCTAAACATATTGAAAACACCTTTTTCTACATTACAATGAAACAGAAAAATAGAAATGTCTAATATTAAATGCCCCACTTTTACCCCAAAAAAGTCTGACTATACAGAAAGTATGAAAATATGTGACTATTTATATGGAGATTTATCTGTAATTACTGGAGGATGATGGAGAACAAGATAAACATGTTGAAAATCCCTCCAATGATTTTCAGTTTCATGCAGAGAGTGAGTCAGCCAGGTGCATTGTGGGTGTTGTGTCCATACCCCGGCCTGACCTGTAGGTGTCCCTGCAGAGCTGGCCTCCTCTCACATAACTCTCATAACACTCCCTCATTATATGGACACCGTCAAAACAAGGCGACCCACATGACCGCACACTGTACAAACGCTGCAACATTACATCATTTAGAGTACTAACTACGTACCGTAGCGAAGAGATGTTCAAAATAAATCATCTTAGGTCGAATGCTGGGGCCTTTTTTTCTTGTCAAGTCGTAAAAATAAATAAATAAATAAATAAATAAATAAAGGGGGTTTACTTGCCCAATAACATGAAATGATCAGACATTTATTGATTTATTTGATGATTAGCTGCTCAGATCTCAAACAAGTTTAATCATTTTTTGGTCAGTTTTCACTGAAGTTGGTGAATTTCCTAAAAGCAAATCCAAGAGAGCGAAACACGGCCGTACAGGAGCTGCATTTATAGACACCAGCGTGAAATCTTCTTTATTCAATCCAGTATTATGGCAGTTTTTGTTTTTTTAATTAAAAAAAAAAAGACTGGAGATATTGTGTCCATTTTATAAAGACATACTGAATTATTTTGTGTGTGTGGTATGTGTCACATCTAAATTTGAGTATTTTTATCAATAAAATTCAAACTGAGTTCTGTCATCCTCTGTGAAAAAAATCATTCTGTTCGCCTGCAGAAAAAGCAAGATTCCTAAAGACTCTGTTTCACACAATTAACCATCTTTTTTCTTTTAAAAAGAATAAGAAGTGTTGTTAATCTCACACCTGTATGAGACTGTGATGGTATGAAGGTTGTGGTGTATATCAGGGTTGTTTGTGGCACTGGTTGCTATGGGAACATTCATTGCAAGGTATTATTATTGACTGGTTGTTTTTGTATGTGACTGAAGTCATGTTAGAATTGCAAAATCCTCATTTTCCAGGTTGCGTTGGGGATTTTGTAGCTCATGTCCTCTCTGTTGGTTGCTGTTTCTCAGATGTTTTTTCAGCATTTTTAAACCTTTTTGTTCCATAACCTGTATGACATGATCTAGTCTTTAAAAAAAAAATGCAGTCAGTCGATTAAGAGTCTGATACCAAGCTAGAAGAGTTTCAGTCAAACAAACCAACGTCTTTCCATGAGCCAGCGGTCAGGCCTCCCAGTAACAAATTCATCACACTCCTGAAATACATAAAGAGGGCCTGAGGTATTTGTGCTGTGGGCTGAGTGTGAATTTGTTAGGTGATTAAAGGCTAAATATAGCCTCCTGTCTGCTCCGAGCTGTAGACTGGTGACTCAGTGGCAGACCTTCTCTAGAAGTCGCTTTTCCACCACGGGGCCAAGTGTCGCTTTACGGGGGCCAAAATGGATAAAAACCACCACTGAAGCCTCCGTCATGGCTTCTTTCTGCATTGGTCAATATGTTATGTTGTTGATTTTGCAACTAATAGGCTATTTGTGTAATGTTATTAAACTTTTAATCAATGAAATCTGTAAACTTCAAGTGCAGAAATCTCAAAACTACCATTAAAGCAAATAAAAAATTCCAAATTTTCCAATTTCGGTCAATCAGCCTCCACTGCTTATAAAACTACTATTCAACATTTCTGCAAAAATGACCAACAAGCCGTCATTTTTTGCAGAAATTTTGAATTTTGAAAGTGTCATATGTGACGAAATGTGAAGGGCAT
The DNA here is from genome assembly GCF_000690725.1 of Stegastes partitus. Classification (NCBI taxonomy): domain Eukaryota; kingdom Metazoa; phylum Chordata; class Actinopteri; family Pomacentridae; genus Stegastes; species Stegastes partitus. The sequence continues at coordinate 535,595 of NW_007577969.1, forward strand.
TGAGTGAAATGTGCTGTCAACATTTACAGGCTGGTGTTTAGTGAATAACTGTAAAAAACAAAAAACAAACAAAAAAAATTCACTCTAGGTCTGTACCACTTTGTGACCTCTGAACTTTTTCACCCCACCGGCTGACCGCTGTGTCGCTCCACCGAAGCAACAAGTTCAAATGACCAGGACTAAAAAGACTTTTTCTTTTAGAACAATCTGACAATAATCTGACAATATCGGTTGTGTATGTGAGGAATCATTGTGTTAGCAGACAAGCTAAAACACTAACAATCTAATCAATGGACCTTAGTGTTCAAACGATGAGTAAAGGTATCAGTCAGTAAAATACTCCATAATGAAAAACCTGACCCTATGAGTGCAACACCAACATGTACAGTTGTGTTGCTGCTGCTAATGCATGACTGTATAGCATCTCATTGTTGTGATGTAGCTTCTTCACTTTATTTCACATGAACACTTTATTTTACACTTTTTTTTGACAACCTGTAATGCAAATATAGATGCTGATTTGTAACTGTAAATTCATGTGAAGATTCCCAAAAAGTACACTTTCACTGGGTACAGATTCTAAGGAAAATGGACACACCACTCAATCCACACTTATACACTTATAGTTAATTAATTCCATCTGTATGAGATAAATAAAGTTACAGAAGCAACTCTAATTTGCACAAAATTACAAAGATCTTTCAAATTTATATTAAACAAACCCCTAAAATAAAGCGTTAGACATAACTCTAGCTGCTTTCCATGCTGTTTGTTAGCTTAATGCGTCTTGTATGAAGAATCTTGGTGAAGTGATTATGTTAGAGGATGTCTCTCTGAATTGCCGTAGAGTAGAAGTATAACGTGGTACGTAATTAAAATACTCAACATAATTAGGTCATACTTCCGCACACTACTTTAATAAATGCACTACATCTGACCACCAAATGAGCATGTATTTATTTTGAAAACAGAATAGCATTATAAAAGCATGAAAGCTGCTGTAACAGTAGAAATGTCCCTGTGTGGCTCTGCAGTGGAAACAAAGCCAGCGGCTGAGTGACGGGCCGAGGCCTCCAGTCAGTCCTGCCAACAGATCGATTATCTCCCATCACTCTTCAGCCACTGGACCCAAGAGCCCAGCACTCATGTACAGTACTCTGCTGCTGGACTCACTGCCAAATGTCTGCACACAGTAATCCTCCTTTTCTAACCTGTTGGTATTTGGGGTTTTCACAGTTTGATCAGTCGATGATGAAGGAAAACTGTTTGATTGTATGTAAAAGGTATGTAGGATACATTAGGTTATATATATATATATATATATATTAAATAAATATGATTTACAGTGTACAAAGCAAACTTTTCAGACTTTGCTCTGCCTTAACACATTAGTACACGTTGTGTTGACTGATGATATGCTCCATGCTAACACTTAGCCACAGATGTCAATTGTTTTTTTTGTAACAATTTTACTTTTTTTTTTTTACTGTATGTAATTGCTCACCTAATGAGAACAGCAGACGGTATGTGTAAGCAGACCTGTCTTTTCCAGTTCTTTAGCTATTGGTAAGATAATGTCAGCTACATAAGTTGGATAATTAGCATCACTAGCTAACATTTAGCATACTAGTTTTCAAATTTAGTTAATGGTGTTTTGTTTTTCCATAGCAAACATTTGTCTTTACAGGCTATCTAATGTTGTAAACAGTCTAATTCTGCTAATGTTGTTGCAGCTAAAAGAAAAAAGTGCTAAAGCTGCTTAAATTAGCTCAACTAACTGTCTAACTTTTCAGAATTAGCTTTTTGCTTGTTTTGTTTTTTTTAAATATCAAATTTTATGTGTTTTTACAGGTTATTAAATGTTGGAAGCAATAGTATATTGCAGCTTAAAGAAGAAAGGCACCAACGCTGTGAGTTAAATTAGCTAGCTAATAATGCTATCTAAAGTTAGAGATAGATGTTTTCAGAATTATTTTTTGGTTTGGTTTAATAGCAAATGTTCAGTGTTTTACAGCTTAACAAATGTTGGAAGCAGTCTAGTTTAGCTTCAGTACTGTAGAGGTTTCTGCAGCTGAAAGAAGAAAATGATGCTCCTGTGCTATTGTTGCGTTTGCAATGTTAGTAACATTTTTGATCTCAGCATTTCCTGTAAACGAGGAAATTTACATTTATTTTTATTAATACATCTTAAGATTATAAGATTGCATCATTAGCTACTGAGAAAGTTGCTTCCTACTGTAGATTGATCCAACACACCACAGTCTAGTTTAACTAATGCATTGCAGCTGAAAGAAAACTCAAGGTAGCTCGTTAGCAAAGCCACAGTCGTCCTCAAATGTATTCATACCTCCCATTAAAGAAGGAAAAAAACAGCTGTCACTGAAATAAGTGGAAGTTGACAAAAGTAATAAAAAATAAAAATTTAATGAAAATCATGACATTGGTTTTGAATTGTGGTTCAACAGATGTACTTTTAAAAAATAAATAAAAAAGCAAATAAGCATGATGAGACCTGTGAACTAATAGCTGAACAACCCTTTGAGCCAATCACTGCATCAAGTGTTTTCTGTAACACCCAATCAGACTTCTGCACCTGTTGACAGGTGTTTTGATTTTGGCTTAATGCTCATCAGCAAAGTGCTCTAATATGTCCAGAACAGTTTTTTGTTGTTGTTTTTTTGTATTTCTGATTTTTTTTTTTTCAACCAAACTTCAAAAGCAATGTGTGGTTTCACTGAATTGTAATTTAGCAATTTTTTATTTATTATTACATTTTTCAGTTTCTAGTTATTTGAGGGGCTATCGTGAATTTGACCTTTTCTTTAATGGAAGGGTGTGAATACATTTGAGGACGACTGTATCTAATATTACAAATAGATTATTTCAGAATTCTTTTTTTGTTAGTTTTGGCTTGGTTTAAATAGCGAATGTTCAGTGTTTTTACAGGTTATCAAATGTGGGAAGCAGTCCAATTTAGCAAAAGTACTGTAAAGGTTATTGCAGCTGAAAGAAGAGCATTGTGCTAATATGCTAACATGATGTGTGTTAGCATTTGTAGTGGTAGTGGCATTCTTAATCTCAGTGTTTACATAAAATTAACTCATTTACACTTATTAATAATAATTATTCTTATTTAAGTCTAATAGTTGTTTATAAAGCTGGATTTTTTAACTATATATTGTGGAACTGCTTACACCTGGCCTTGCATACAGGTCATTTTGTTACCGTGGTGTTGATGCACACCCTACTGTACTACAAGACATCCTGCCTCATTGGTATGACTCGGCCTCACACCCACTTATCATTTACTATTCATGCTGGTCTGTAGATTTGCTGCCATAGTTCAGATTTTTTTAACCTGTGTACAGTATTTGCTGATACTTTCATGATGGCTGACACTACCTTTGAACACACCTGAAGTGCTGTTTTACCTTATTGCCATACTTGACTCACAGACATGAGGTAGATATTCGTCCTCTAATCTTGCTCTCTAAAGGTAAAGAAACAGTGCATTTTGTAAAACCAGCATTCCTTTAAGATCGCCTTAGTACCTGATTAGGCACTTATTCCTCTTTTCATCACTGAGTGTCTGTTTCAGTTAATGCCTTTTGAAGCCCACTCTGCTCAGAGATCTAAATAAACTGTCTCAGTAGCTGAAATTTCAAACGTCTTTATCATGTATTGCACAGTGTTGTAAATTCTCAGTTCTTGTAACTGTGCAGCGTGTTTATGGCGGACGTTTGACTCTCAGGTGCAAGACTGACACCGCCGTCTTATTTTAATTATTTTTGGACGTGGTTACGAAGTGCGTCTGACTCAGCGTCACATTTTAATATTCGCTGCTGGAACGCAGAGTTCGGGAACGAGCAGCTGGGAGGTCGAAAGTCAAAGAGGAATAAACAGGAAGCCAGCAGTATGGGAAATGTACGAACAAAGTTGTGACTGATTATCTTGTGAAGGCGTACACATAGAACTCCGAAATCCACTGATTAAAGAAACCAAAACTGCTTGCATGTATCCATAAAAAGAGCATAATAAGACAAATAGAGATGACTGATCTAATTAAACAGAACAGTACAACCAACTGGAGTGAGCTGAGTACACATAATATTAGTTCAAAATTTGAAATACAATATATTTATTGTCAAAAACTTTGAGCGTGCATATGGATCTCGGAAATGTTTTCCCAAAATTGCATCTGTTAAAGAAAAGAATACATATTTTATAGTCTCTCTTGGTACATGGTAGTGTTGAATTTAACACTTCTGGGGGAAAAAAAATATATACAAACACATACACAGAGAGTTTGCAGTTTCCAAGACAACTAAGCTAACTGATGTAATGAGATGTGGCTAAAGATTTCTGAAAAAAGTTGTTTGTGTTTCTTTTTGCCAAACTTTTTAAAAAGGTGACATCAGGAAATATCTGCAATAGTCTTTGTACTTGTTTAAAAAATGTCAACACAAGTCAAATGGTTATTGATCTCTTAAAGTTTTAAGTTGTCATTGCTATAAAGACTGATCTTTTTACTCTTTATGCCTGCATTTGCTGAGATGTTTCAAGGTTTATCAGCTTAAGACTTTGTGTTTCTTCTCGGATACGTTTTGTGCTGTATTTAACTACTTTCTTCCCTTCTCATCATCAGGAAATGAAGAAGCATCTAATGGAGTCTTGACCACCAAGAAAGGACAAAAGCTCCCAACGTCACTGCATGAGCAAGAAGCTGAAGTCAAACACACAATCTACCGTTATGAGACGACTCTTCTCTCCAAGACAGTTTGGACAAAAAGTTTCACCAAGAATGCAAACTTTTTAGAGATGGATTGACCGTCCGTTATAATAGAAGAAACCTCAGCTGGTTGTGGAGTTTCAGCTGGCAGGTATTACAACTTCAGTACCAGGACAATGGGATTCTGGTTGTTCCTTTCAGTGTTTTCTATTTGGAATCTGGGCAAATTGTTGTTACATTGTCATAAGGAGACATGAGGTTAGGTCCAGTCTCCTAAAAATGATGCTCCTGTACAACTAAACTGCATTTTCAGTTGCCATGTATGTTATTGCTTTCCTACAGCTCCTCTTTCCAGCCAACCTGACTGGTCACTCTGGGAATCCAGAAAACGGGGGAGAAGCTTCAGACATGTTGTGAAAGGGTTGTAATTTACCTCCAACGTTGATATTTTCTTAAACTTAAAGTAGTTTTGGTGTCTAAACCCGACCAAAGGCTTAAGCCTCCACCTCCGCTCCAACCTTCATAATACACTGTAGTGATTCCTTTCTCAGGAGACAATATAATATTTTTTTTTTTTCCAAAACAAAAATGAGTGCAGTTTAGTTGTATAGGATTAATATTTATGAGACACTGTTGAGTTATGGCACGGTGACTGAGTGGTAAAATGTTCAGACTGCTGGGAATGAAAGCTGCAGAGTGTTTCGCCTCTTTTGGCTCTTATTTAAGGAGAAGACTGTTGATAACAGCTGTTTGTGGGGTCCAAGTTTTAATTTGCAATTCAAATTGCATGCTCTTCAGGAAGATTCAAATAATCTGTTTGAACTTTAACATAAGTCTGTGACTGGATGTTTTCATTGGAAGAGTCTAAAAATCATAATGTTTATCTAAAAATGATTCATATGTTCTTATATTTCTAGGACTGGTGGAGTTCACTTCCTCGTGTGGTTGGAGTCGACAGCTCTGTATCAACGCGCGTGGGGCTGATTGATGGCAACAATGGCGAATATGGTACAAAAAATTTATTTAGTAACAGTTTTGTAAACATTTGAGGTAAATGAACATTTACATCAACTTGTTCTTACAAAAGAATCATTCATACACAAGGCACTTCTCTTGTTTAAGACAGCATTGAAAACAGGTTGCTGTTGTGAGCATTGTGAGATGGTTCCTACTCCCTGACGAGCCAGAGAAATCATGCTCTGCATGAAACGTAAGAGGAGAGAGTCTGGAGGGGACGACGGGCTTTGAACACAACATCCTGTCAGGGCTTTATGCGGGGTTAGGGAAGGGCCAGCTACCCAGCGGACATTCTCTCGACAGCGGAGTCGTCTGATATGACGTCTAACCAGAGTCCCAACGGGTCTGTGAGAACATACTGAGTGAACAAACAGAAAAATACCCCAACTGTTTCCTCTCTCTCCTAACATCGTTTTTTGTTGTAGAATTTTCAAACTCATCATTATCTGAGCTTGGGATAAATAACAGTTTCTTTTTGTCTTTTTTCTTCTTTTTTTTTTAACACTGCCTTGTCTTTGAAGAGCTTTTTGATTTTAAGACTTTCTTTCCTTTGAGGATCATCGGCAGTTTGGTGTCATGCTCTCTCTCTCGCTCTCTCTCTCTCGCTCTCTCTCCTACTACTACTAATATTAGCGTTGTAGAACAGCAGTTTTCTTTCCTAAATGTGCAAATCTTTATCAACTACCAAAATGTAAACTTTAGGAATCAAGAACAAATGCAGATAACAAAGATTTTTTTGTCATTTTTAACAAGAAACATGAATCGGAAAAGGCTGCTTTTTTACCTTTGTGTTGTGTAATAGTCTCCTCTTTGTGTCTCTGTTTGCACTGTCAAGCAACTGTAGTAAGATACAGCGTGAACCATTCTATGGGTACAGTTACACCATACAGTACCATCATTTTGTAACCCCCCCACCACCCTGAAAAATGAAAAGAAAAAAAACATCACTTTACAATGCTCTCGCTCTGGTGTATTAACCTGCACATTAACTGCTGGAAAAGTATTGTCCCTATAAAATACTGTGCACAAACATATTAGTACTTAATTGCGTTGTTCTGCTCTACAAGTGCAATATGTCCAATGCAGACAGTTGAGTTTTCACACAGAGTTACTGTGGACCTTCAACTCTGCGCCAGAGATGGACTCACAGGATAATACAGTAGATTAAGGTTGATGTGAAGTTAAAAAGCGAGTGCCTGGGTTGTGAATGAACCAAACAGCACAGCGATACAACAGAGACAGAGGACTGTGACTGCTGATGAATTCAGTTAAAAGTTTGGGTTTTTCTAAAAGATCTCTAAGAATCAAGATGAACACAACAAAATGGAGGCGGTCGAGTTCCGACCGCATCGTGGCATTTTGATACGCGCAACGCCAGTCGTTTTGTCTTTTTTTTTTTTTTTCCTTTTAAATCATAGCTGTTTCGCAATCACAAACTGACTACTACAAGTATGCAATTTATGAGTAAAATTCAATTCAGTTATTAAAAAAATAGCACTTTTCAGAATAAAACCAATGTAGAAGCACATGAAGTGTGTGACAGTGAAAAGATTTGAACTCCCAAAGTTGCTCTCGTTCTTTTGGCGTGATGATTAAAAAGGGAGGTTTTGGGTTTTTAGGGCAAAAATATCTGCCAACAATTCAACTGAAAAACAGTTTCAACTCTAATCAGAGCTTTGGGAGGTTGTCTGAAGGAGAATATTTTTATTCTTTATATCAGAACGTGGCTGCCATGTATTTGCATAATATTTTTGAAAGGCAATATCTTGGCATTTGTGCAGTTAGTAGAGAGCATTTTTCTTTTCAGAAATGTTGACCGAAGGCAATGCTGACAGAGGCAGGCTTAAGGGACTCCTGTTTTCCTTGTTTTGATCTCTATGTTACTGACAATGTAGTGTTCGGAGAAACCCAGGTGCATTCTGGGATGACTTCTACCAGCAGCTTTGACCCATATCACGTCCACACTGCACCTAAGTCTGTTTATTCTGAGGATTTTGGGAGAATCACATCAGTCCATTTCATCTCAGTTACAAATTTTAGCATCTTTGCAGAAGGTGCTGCAATGGATCATGGGTAAAACCAAGCTGGCCGTCTTTGCCACGTGGCTTAAACAGTGAATCGGTGAATTGCAGGGCTACACATGCTGGCATGCACAGCTACAAGGAACACAATTCATGTAATGTTTGCTGATAAAATTGCATCCTAGACAAGTTGTGTTGAGTAAAATGGAAGAAATGCTGCAGCTAAAGACTCTCCAGGGTAAAGGCAAAATCCTGGAACAAGCTTTTCACATGTTTGTGCTGTCGATTTGACCAGATAAAAATCATGACCAAGTTATTTGGCTACACATTAAATAACTGATCTGTACAACACTGCCAGCTTCTTCCAGATAAAATAAAACATTTTCAGTCATCAGGCTGACAAATGATCACTTTCATTTGGAATAAATAGTCCTTTTCAGCTCAACTAAAAGAAGAAAAAACAGAGAAACGCTGTGAGTTTTTTCCTTTGTAACAGACGGTTGCTGAGATTTGTCTGTTTTGATGTAAAATTCTTGATTTTATCATGTCCTTTCCTTCATCTACTGCTGTCAATGGAACCTTCTGACTTTGTGGAAATTCATGATCACATTTTGTGGAAATAATAAATAAAAAAGCTAACCTTGCCTCACCTACTCTGCAACTCACCGACTGCACTAGAAATGATAGTGCTGTGATGCTCATTTCACATTTGCCTTGTGCTTTCCTGTCTCTTGTCGCCTTGCCTTCTTTAGTT